>NC_042999.1:153555727-153568227 GCF_006345805.1 Octopus sinensis
CAGTAGATGAGTTTGTTTTCATTTCATTAATAGCCTTTATTACATCGTCTTCCTTTATATTGATGTAATCAATCATCGCTGCCTCTGATTTTATATCTGCAGTGGTAAAGAAGTCAGTTGGATTGCTGACTTGAAAATGCCCTAGGGGTGGAGTGAAAATACTCTTGAATTGCTCATTTAGTATTTCACTTACCCTCATTGGATTTCCTGTGAGTGTGCCATCCTTTTCAAGGAGTGGCCCTATCCTACAGTGCACCGTAACTCTTTCTTTGGAATACCTGTAGAAAGCTCTGGGGTTAGATTTTATGTTGTCTATAGCCCAGGCTTCTTTGTCTGCTCTTTCTTTTTCAAGGGAGAGTTGCAAAATTTTTCAATTTCCAACAGTTTTATTTTCAGGCGGGACTTTTCACACTGCTTTCAATTTGTTTGTTTAGGCGATTTGAAACTTTTGTACGCCGTCTCATTAGAATTTTCCTCTCTCTGGGGGATTTGCTCTTGTGTACAGTGGCCTTTCTCTCTGGGACACATTTGTAGCATATGGCTTGCATTACAGACATGATTGTTGAAGTTTCATGTCGTGTCTGGCGAGGATAGACATTCAGGCCAGTTTTGTTGAGGATCTCTTTCTCAATTTGTTTCCAGTTTGCCTTATGGAAGTTCAAGCTGGAAAGATTTGAGAGTTTCTTGTAGGCTGCATGTCCATGCTTTCCTTTGGCCCGTACATGGTCAGCTCTGCCATGTTGTGATCCGAGTGTAGTGTCGGAGTCACTTTCACATTATGGATGAGATCCATATTATTTGTGAAGCAGAGATCCAGTATGTTACCTGCCCTGGTTGGTTGGAGTATTACTTGCTCCATGTACAGAGTGTTGAAGAGGTTCAGGAGGGACCTCGCCTGTCCTCGTTCACATCGTGTCGTTCCTGGGAGAGAAAGGCCCTCGGGCCATCTGACATTGGGTAGATTGAAGTCTCCCATAAGAAGTACACTTACGTGTTGTTCTAATGTGACTAGAACTTCTATTTTTATAAGGCAGTCTTCAAACTTGCCTACATGGCTTGGGGCATCTGGAGGGCGATATGTAGTACATATAACTACACCAAGTTGCCTTATATGTACAATTAGTGTGTCACACACCGAATTTGAGGATGACAAAAGGACCAGGGGTGTGAGGTCCTCACGAATGTACATAGCAACTCCTCCATGACTCCTTTCTTTTCTGTCGGTCCGTAGTACAACATACTGTGGTATGTGTATTTCCGCATCTGCTATGTCCGTTTTCAGGTGGTTTCCGTAAGTGCTATGCATAAGGCTTGATTGCATGCAACAAGTCTCTTAAGACGGGATTTTTGTCCTATTACTGAGTGTTAGCGGTCCTCTGATGTTCAGTAGGAGCATCGAGGTGATGTATACTGTTGCCGCGGTGTCCACCTTGGTCTATTTGCTGTGGCGGTCTTGTGTATTGTGGATAGTCCCATCTACGAGTTTGAGTTTGATGGAGCCAGGTTAGCTACTTTACAATCTTTTGTGCCATGCACAAAAAAGATTCTTGTTCAGTAGCTGCCCTTTCAATAAATATATTATATATATATATATATAGATAAGAAAGTTTGTTTGGTAAAGCCGTGGGTGAATATATAAGAAAATAGTAAAGTGTGAAAAAACGACAGAAGGCTTAAATGTTAAAAATATATATATTTGTGTCAAAATGTCTGGAGAATATTGGAAAAATTTGAAAAATTTTTTTTCCTTTCCTTAAATGACATAATTTTAAAATTTTTAAAGAATTACCGGTTTCGCGTGTAGCTTTTCAAATTTCTTGTGACGTTATGTTTATATTGCATGGAATTATCGTTGTTTTTATTTCCAGGAGATTTCTAAATAAGGGGAGGTAGTGAGTGATTTTTCCGGTGTAGGGGAGATAATCGCTTAAAAATTTTTTTTTCCATTTCCTTGTTAATTTCTCTGTGTCAGTATGTTCGGATGGTTGAGTCTGGGTTTGTACTTTTCAATGAAGAATGTTTCCTTGTTCAGTCTCATTTGTGTTGATGATCCGAAAGCACATTGGTAAAATGGGAAGATTAAAAATTGTGGCAGTAGTTGCTTTGCGCATTTCTCAATGTGCTCACTAAAAGGTATCATTCTATATTCTGGAATGCAATCTGTTGTCGATGCAGTGTGCATCTGCGCCTGAGTGATAGTCCCGTGGAACCCACGTAGTCTTGGTGGCAGCCCGAGCATTTAATAACATAAATTATGTTTTCAGAGGCACAAGTAAAGTTAGATTTGATCTTAAATTTCTGTCCCTCTTTAGAGAAGAATTCTGATCCTTCCAATAGGTTAGGACATGTTGCACAGTTCGATCTACCACATTTTTTTACTTTTGCATCCGTAATTTTAGAAGACAATTTTGCCTTTGTGAGAATCTTTTTAAGTGATTTAGGCTGTTTGTAGCTTTTAATGATTTGGTGTATGTTTAGAATTTCCTTTAATTTGGGTTTTTATGAAGTATTGGTAAATCTGGGTGATGATGGTGAAGGCTTCTTTGTTTCTGGGGTTGTATGTAGATATGTAAGGTTATTTTCGGGAAGGTGTGTTGTTGTGTTGAACTTTTCTTAAAGTTTCTATGTTGATTTCTGTTGCACGTCTGATCCCATCCTCTATGAGTTGAGCTGGGTAATGTCTGTCAATTAGGGTGGTTTTTGAGTTCTTGCAGTCTAAAGTTCCTGGTATTTTGTTCTGACACTATTGTGCATATCCTTCTTGCAAGGTTGAAGGGGATGTTTTTTTAGTGTGTCTTGGGTGGCATGAATTAAAAAGAAGGTATTGTTTGGCGTCTGTGGCTTTGTAAAAAATGTCTGTTTCTATTTTAAGGTTAATTTTTTAATTAGTATATCCAAGAACGGGAGCTCCTTTTGGTTGTATTCCATTGTGAACTGTATTTTGGGTTATGCTGTTCAATAGGTTTTTAAATTTTAGGAGTTTATCTATGTTTTCATTCCAGAGAATGAAACAATCGTCTAGGAAATCGTTTCCAATTCTCTTTTATGTATTGAGAGAGGGAGTTTCCAAAGATTGATAGAGATTCCTGGTAAATGATTATTTCCATGTATCCCATTGTTAAGTTCGCAATGACTGGTGCTGCCCTTGTACCCATAGCAATTCCGGATTTTTGACGGTAAAAATGTATTGTCAAACATGAAGTGGTTATTGTGTAGGATGAATTCAATAATACCTCGATAATACATTGGATCACTGGAAGGATTCCTGTGAGAGAGAAGAGAGAAATTCTCTCCTACGCTGGGAGAAAAACATGGACTTCTTCCAAAAAATATAGTGAAACCTTCAAAAATGAATTGGTACAAATAATCCCTTCCTTAAGAAAATTACAATAAACAAAAAAGAAAACCTAACAACCCACGAACACCCCCCAACTATCCTCCATACACTAAAAACAGAAATCACCCACAACAACCTCTACAAACCACGCTAGACCTAACAGGGAACTAGCTGAAAGAGGACGCGTCTATGAAAGAATTACACCAACAAAACAGAACAAACCAACAACATCATAATACCAGACCCAACCACCATACAGCACAATACGACACTAGGATAAGAATACACCACACACAAATCACTACTACCCCATGAACCAAAACTACTGGTCCCCACTAAACAAAGACAAACGCAAAGAAACACTATGTCAAGCAACATCGCACATACAAGAAGTTCGAAACAAAAAATATTCCCCATACAGAAATTTTTACCACACCACAAGCATTAACAACCAAGATTCCCACACACACACAACGATCGGAGGCAACAATACCACCACTCCCCCGACCAAATACCACACAACCTCACAGACAACTCATACAAACAAAATTACACCCAACATTTTTTAGCCAGGGACCAGGGACACCAGGACACAGGCTGGAACCTAGTAATAAGGAAAAACCGAAGATAATCAATCTTTCAACCAAACCTCTTTCTAACATAAAAATTGACATCCTCGCAAAAGGGCTCAAATTTACACCAACTCCACGCAGAGCAAACCTAAATGAACTCAAGGATAATATAACAGAATTTTGCAGAAAATTAAGACTAGCAGAAGCATCAAACAGTTTCAATACTGAAGATGAATCACTTGTCAAGAACAAAAGTGAACACATCCCACACAGAGGAAGAAATAAAGATCTTGACGAATTCTGTAACCACATTGAGAACTTCCCCTACCACTATACATAAACAGAAAGCTAACCCAAATTTTACAATACACAATGGAAAGAACTGATAGAACTCCAAAATGATGAAGATATAACCATTAAGGAAGCGGACAAGGGAAATGCAGTTTAATAATGGATACATCATACTACAGAAATCTTGTAATTTCCTTGCTTGATGAAGACCTACATTATGAAAAATTACCAACACACACCCCACAAAATAATGAAAACTCTATCTTCACTAATTAAAACCCATGAAAAGGAACTGACAACCAAGAGATTGATTTCCTAACAAACTTTAAATGCAAACCTAGCCTTTTCTATGGTCTGCCAAAAATTCATAAAGTCAAATTATAAATGAAACCATTAAAAAATCACCAAAGACATACATACACACACCTAATCCGGGGGACCTAAAACTACGACCCATTGTAGCTGGCCCAACCTGTGAAACCACACAGACTAAGTCTACTTATGGACATCCTCTTGAAACCCTTCCTTAAACATATCGATAGCCATATCAGAGATGACTTAGATATGTTAAACCACCTTCCAAAAAAAACCAAGGAAGAAACAATCCTGGTTTCATTTGATGTAGTCAACTTGTATACCAGTTATACTCATAATTATGGACTGGAGGCAATACAATTCTGGTTAGACCAATTTCCGGAAGAAATACCAAAAAGGATCAGTAAAGAATTCATTACTAAATCAATTGAATTCATCCTACACAATAACCACTTCATGTTTGACAATACATTTTACCGTCAAAAATCCGGAATTGCTATGGGTACAAGGGCAGCACCAGTCATTGCGAACTTAACAATGGGATACATGGAAATAATCATTTACCAGGAATCTCTATCAATCTTTGGAAACTCCCTCTCTCAATACATAAAAGAGAATTGGAAACGATTCCTAGACGATTGTTTCATTCTCTGGAATGAAAACATAGATAAACTCCTAAAATTTAAAAACCTATTGAACAGCATAAACCCAAATATACAGTTCACAATGGAATACAACCAAAAGGAGCTCCCGTTCTTGGATATACTAATTAAAAAAATTAACCTTAAAATAGAAACAGACATTTTTACAAAGCCACAGACGCCAAACAATACCTTCTTTTTAATTCATGCCACCCAAGACACACTAAAACAAACATCCCCTTCAACCTTGCAAGAAGGATATGCACAATAGTGTCAGAACAAAATACCAGGAACTTTAGACTGCAAGAACTCAAAACACCCTAATTGACAGACATTACCCAGCTCAACTCATAGAGGATGGGATCAGACGTGCAACAGAAATCAACATAGAAACTTTAAGAAAAGTTCAACACAACAACACACCTCCTCCCCGAAATACTACCTTACATATCTACATACAACCCCAGAAACAAAGAAGCCTTCACCATCATCACCCAGAATTTACCAATACTTCATAAAAACCCAAAATTAAAGGAAATTCTAAACATACACCAAATCATTAAAGCTACAAACAGCCTAAATCACTTAAAAAGATTCTCACAAAGGCAAAATTGTCTTCTAAAATACGGATGCAAAAGTAAAAAATGTGGTAGATCGAACTGTGCAACATGTCCTAACCCTATTGGAAGGATCAGAATTCTTCTTAAAGAGGGACAGAAATTTAAGATCAAATCTAACTTTACTTGTGCCTCTGAAAACATAATTTATGTTATTAAATGCTCGGGCTGCCACCAAGACTACGTGGGTTCCACGGGACTATCACTCAGGCGCAGATGCACACTGCATCGACAAAGATTGCATTCCCAGAATATAGAATGATACCTTTAGTGAGCACATTGAGAAATGCGCAAAGCAACTACTGCCACAATTTTTAATCTTCCCATTTTACCAGTGCTTTCGGATCATCAACACAAATGAGACTGAACAAGGAAACATTCTTCATTGAAAAGTACAAACCCCAGACTCAACCATCCGAACATACTGACACAGAGAAATTAACAAGGAAATGGAAAAAAAATTTTTTAAGCGATTATCTCCCCTACACCGGAAAAATCACTCACTACCTCCCTTATTTAGAAATCTCCTGGAAATAAAAACAACGATAATTCCATGCAATATAAACATACGTCACAAGAAATTTGAAAAGCTACACGCGAAACCGGTAATTTCTTAAAAATTTTTTAAATTATGTCATTTTAAGGAAAGGAAAAAAATTTTTCCAATATTCTCCAGACATTTTGACACAATATATTATTTTTTAACATTTAAGCCTTCTGTCGTTTTTTCCACACTTTACTATTTTCTTATATAATATATATATATACATGCATATATTTACCTATCATTCTTTCTCTCTCTCTCTCTCTCTCTCTCTCTCTTCTTTCTTTCTCTGTGTATATACTCTTTATTCTTTTACTCTTTTACTTGTTTCAGTCATTTGATTGCGGCCATGCTGGAGCACCGCCTTTAGTCGAGCAAAATCAACCCCAGACTCATTCTTTGTAAGCCTAGTACTTATTCTATCGGTCTCTTTTGCCGAACCGCTAAGTTACGGGGACGTAACACACCACTATCGGTTGTCAAACGATGTTGGGGTGGGACAAACACAAACAAACACACACACACACACACGCACGCACGCACGCACACACACACACACATATATGTATACATATATGTATGACGGGCTTCTTTTAGTTTCCGTCTACCAAATCCACTCACAAGGCTTTGGTCGGCCCGAGGCTATAGTAGAAGACATTTACCTAAGATCCCACGTAGTGGGAGTGAACCCGGAATCATGTGGCCGGTAAGCAAGCTACTTACCACACAGCGACTCATATCTATATACATACATACATACATATGTACATACATACATACATACATACATACATACATACATACATACATACATATGTGTGTGTGCGTGTATGTGTGTGTGTGTGTGTATGACATACATCACTACCACAACAACCATCATCACCGCTGCAACACTAACTCTTGGAGCTTGTGTGCCTTTAACGGGGTCCATTTCAGGGGCAACTAATTGGACTAAGTATCTGTTTCAGCATAAGACCCTTCTCACTTTCCATTAGGCCCTAAAATAAAATCATGCTTTCTGCCCTTATTATTCAGCTGACTACTCGTTTCCACTCACCAGTTACAGAGCTTCTAAAAAGTGCCACCATAGGCGTTTCTCTTCCTCTTCTCGCTGTGCAATTATAAAAACATCATCAACTACAAACCAACAGCAACAACAATAACTTTAGTATGAATGCTAGTGTTACATTACAACTTACAAGTTACAATCACTAAAATTGTGTCCTTAAACACTTATACGAACCTAAAACTAACGCCTCAGACATTAAAACCGCCGATAAAACAATAAATGAATAAAAAAACATACTAAAAACAGCCTAAAAAAAATTTACTCTAAGAAATCCAAGATTTCATTCCGTTAGCTGAGACTGTTGTGAGCACACACCAGCAGTGGCAATAGCAACAAAGTTGCGGCAATAATATTCGCTGTCCAAATTCTTAAACGTGTTCAAACGTTATTATTATTATTATTAATTATTATTATTATTATTATTATTATTATTATTAGAGTGTGTGTGTTCGTATGTGTAAGGCCTCGTAATAAAAGCTTCTACGATGTTCAATTTTGGGAGTAACTTCTCATTTTATCCTGTTCCACTGGTTGTTTGGCTGACTGTTATAACATCCCTTCAAGAAATCACTCAGGCAACTGAAGATTTACAATTTCTTAAGGTGAGATACATTTTAATTATATCCATTTGTGACATATATGTATGTATACATATATATATATATATATGTGTGTGTGTGTGTGTGTGTGTGTGTGTGTGTGTGTGTGTAACCGTTAGTCCACGTTTTTTCTCTGTTTTCCTTTCTCTGTCCAATGTTTTCTTTCCTCATTTTTTTTGTAGAAGAGCATAGGCTCGAAACGACGAACACTCTTGTATTTTCCCGAGCCATTAGACTAATACGCCTTGTTTGTTGTCCCCTCACTTGTCACTGTCTTTTTTTTTCTACGATTCTGAACTATCTGTCTGTCTATGTATGTATGTATGTATGTATGTATGTATGTATGTATGTATGTATGTAAGTATGTATGTATCTATCTATCTATCTATCTATCTATCTACATATATATATATATATATAATATATATATGTATATATATATATATATATGTATATATATATATATATGTATATAATATATATATATAATATATATATATATATATAATATATATATATATATATGTTCCCTCTGTGTTCAGCCCTGTGTGGCTAATCTATCTATCTATCTATCTATCTATCTATTATTTTTTCTTTTTCCCCACGATCCCTTTTGATCGGAATTCGCCCTCATTCTTTTTTTTCTTATTTTTTTTTTTCTTTTCACGACCCCTTGTGATCGGAATTCGCGCCCTTTTTTCCTCCCCTTCTCTTCTTCCCCAAAAGAAAAGCTCTACTTTGTATTTCATCCCTTCTGTGTTTAGCCCTGCGTGGCCAATAAATAAATCTATTTATCTATCTTTCTATGTTTCTATCTATCTATTTATCTATCTATCTATCTTTATATCTATCTATCTACCTTTATATCTATCTATCTATCAATTTATCTATCTATCTGTCCGTCTGCCTCTCTCTCTCTCTCTATCTATCTATCTATCTAAATATCTATTTCTCTAGCTGTCTGTCTGTCTGTCAATCTATTTATCAAAATATCTATCTATCTATTTATCTATCTGTCTATTTATTTATTTATCTAACTATCTATCTGTAAGTCTGTCTGACTGTCCATGCAGCCATCTATCTATCTATCTATCTATCTATCTATCTATCTATCTATCTATCTATCTATCTATCTATCTATCTATCTATCTATCTATCTATCTATCTATCTCGAGGTTACCGTGGTATTTTCCGTAGGTTTTCTTCCCACGGATACACCTTATCTGCTTCCCCCTTTACACCTTACATCATGACACTGTGATACACGAACCCTATTGATCGTTTTTTTTTCTGTTCCATTTCTTTCGTTTCTTTTCCCTTTTTTTCTTTTTTGTTTCTTTCCCTTTTACGATCCCTTTTAATCGAAAACTTACCCCACCTTTTTTTTCCCCAAAAAAAGAAAAGCCCTACTTTGTAATCTGTTCCGTCTTTGTGCAGCTCTGTGTGGCTTATAAAGAAACATATTTATGTATCTAATCTATCTTTGTCTGTCTATGCATCTATCTGTATATCTATCTGCCTTTCTGCCTGTCTCTGTCTTTTTATTTCGCTATCTATATTTATATGCCCATACATATTTGTGTGTGTGTGTGTGTGTGTGTGTGTGTGTGTGTGTACGCGTCTGTCCAGTAATAAGTATGTTGAGGATCAAATTATGCATGTCAATATGTGTACGTCGGATGCGTTAATCTGTGTACATATTCATACTTGTGTCTACAAGTGTATATATGTGTGTATGCATGCGTGTGTGCTTATGAACTTGTGCGTACGTTTGATAATAGAAGGGACATCTTTGCGTATTCTTGTATATGAGCATACATCGCGTTGTTGTTCTTATTGTTATTGTTTTTTTTCTTTTTTCTTTCTTGTTTAGGATCCCTTTTGATCGATAATCTACCCCCCCCCCCTTTTTTTCTCCCCAAAAGGAAAAGCTCTACTTTGTAATTTGTCCCCTCTGTGTTCAGCCCTGTGTGGCTAATAAAGACACATATTGTAGTTTAGCCTTTGTTAGCTCACTACTCCTTCAAAGCTGAGATCTACAAAACTAGCACCCATGTTCGCATCTGAGATGTTTTACTGTAATCTAAGGACCATATGCTAGTTATGTTTGTTCCTTCTCGAGCCATGCTTGGCTCATAAGGGCCGGTTTCCCGGTTTCTTGGCGTATAGGTTCCCCACCTGGACGGGACGCTGGTTGGTCGCAGGTGAGCTGCAAGATGCAAGAGGAAAGAGTGAGAGAAAGTCGTGGCGAAAAAGTCAGCAGAAGTTCGCCATTACCTTCTGCCGGAGCCGCGTGGAGCTTAGGTGTTCCGCTCATAAACACACTCATCACCCGGTCTGAGATTCGAACCGGCGAGTCCTCGACTGCGAGTCCGCTGCTCTAACCACTAGGCCATGTGCCTCCAGGCCCATATGCTAGATATTTCAATGGAAAACCTTTCGTCATATATATTTGCTGTGTGTGATGTGTGTGTTTTGAATTATATTGTATGTGCAATGTGTGTGTGTGTGTGTGTGTATATTCGTGTGAAATATAATATTTTACACATTGTATGCTTATAATTCGGTCGATCTATCCGTGTGTGTATGTATGTATGTATGCATGTATGTATATGCGCGTGCGTGTGTTTATATGTATGTATGCTTGAATGCATGCATGCCCGCATGTATATATATATATGTATGTATGTATGTATGTATGTATGTATGTATGTATGTATGTATGTATGAATGTATGTATGTATGTATGTATGTATGTATGTATGTATGTGTGTGTGTATGTATGTATGTATGTATGTATGTATGTGTGTGTGTATGTATGTATGTACGTATGTATATATGCATGTATGTATGTATGTATGTATGTATGTATGTATGCATGTATGTATGTATGTATGTATGTATGTATGTATGCATGTATGTATGTGTGTGTGTGTGTATGTATGTATGTATGTATGCATGTATGTAGTATTATGTATGTATATGTATGTATGTATTATGTATGTATGTATGCATGTATGTATGTATGTATGTATGTATGTATGTATGTATGTATGTATGTATGTATGCATGTATGTATGAAGTATGTATGTATGTATGTATGTATGTATGTATGTATGTATGGTATGTATGTATGTATGTATGTATGTATGCATGTATGTATGTATGTATGTATGTATGTATGTATGTATGCATGTATGTATGAATGTATGCATGTATGTATGTATGTATGCGTGTTTGTATGCGTGTTTGTATGTAAGTGTGTATGTAGGTATGTATGCTTACATGTATGTATGCAGCTATGTATGTATGTGTTTGTATGCATGTATATATGCTTGCAAGCATGTATGCATTCATATGTATGTACACGCACGCACACACACTCACACACACACACATAAACACATGCACGTACAAGATATAAAAAAGAATGGAGTATTATATATCCTGAGAAACTGTTAGTACAGAATTATTCTAAGAATATTCATATTCAGTTCTACGTGAATGTTCAGTGTTGTGTTATACATTTTTGGGCGATGTATAATTCTCCCTTCTTTTGTATGATGCCTTGAGTATATACACCGTATTCTGTATAAAATCCGTGGAAGCGAACACAGGCTCCCCCTGTGGGGTGAAGTATCGAGTAATTGTTTACTTTAAACAATTTTATGTGTTCTCTACAGTAGCGTAGCTAAACGTGGAGCAACCGCTCCAGCGAGCAGATTTTTTCGAAATTACCGCCTTTTCGGCATTAGTTTGAAGACTGTAGATACCTATATCGGTAGTTGTAAGTTCCTTTCTACTGGAAGCACAAGCCCTCAAATTTGGGGGAAGGGATTAAATCAATTACATCGACCCAGTACGTAACTGGTACATGTTTAATCGACTCCAAAAGGATGAAAAACAAAGTCGACCTCGGCGGAATTTGAACGCAGATCGTAAAGACAGACGAAATACTGCTAAGCATTTCGCCCGGAGTGCTAACGTATCTTATTTCTTTACTGACCGCAAGGGGCTAAACATAGAGGGGACAAACAAGGACAGATAAACGGATTAAGTCGATTACATCGACCCCAGTGCGTAACGGGTACTTAATTTATCGACCTCGAAAGGATGAAAGGCAAAGTTGACCTCGGCGGAATTTGAACGCAGAACGTAAAGACAGACGAAACACCGCTAAGTATTTCGCCCGGAGTGCTAACGTTTCTGCTGCTCGCCGCCTTAGTTCAATTCATAATGACATTGTTACAGAAACATAAAATTAATGAATGTAAATGACAATTACGTGTATTATAATTAATGAAATAATTCGCATAATAAAAGAGAACTGAGTTAAAACTTGGAAATATTAATATTTCTAAATCTCTCTAAAGAGACTACGGCAGCGGTGCTGGATATTAATAGCTATCGCCAAGCTAACACGGCAGTCCAGATATATAGGACGAATGCTGCCGTTGATTAGCTCCAATATGCCATCGCCTTTAGCTAGTTATGTGAGTTAAAAATTGTTTGGTA
>NC_042999.1:153573227-153575727 GCF_006345805.1 Octopus sinensis
ATCTCATCTCTCTATCGTTTCATGTTTTCTCTGAATACATGAACCTTCCCACCTTGGTCTCCATTTTCTGCATCACCGTTTGGTCCACGTGTGCTTTTTATCCTCTATCTTCTTTCCATACAGTGTACTTTTCTCGCTGTCGGTAGTATTGTCGATTCTGCATTTCACATAGTTAGTCCTTAACGCTTATTCTTGAGCTGCGCATATAAGTGCTTCTGTCTCTAACTTCAGATCACTCCTCCTCAACCATAGTCACTGGTCTACTGTAACATGTCTTGGAGTTCGAATCTTTTGCAAACTGACCGCACCGTTTTTTTCCATTCTGTTGCCTTTTTTAAGTCTTTTTCCTCTTTAAGTTTTTCTTTCTTTACACAATTATCAGTTTTAATGGCACTGGCCTTCTCCACATGTTTCAACAATGGTTCCGCTGCATTTTTTACATACCACCCTGAGCTGATTTCCTCTGTTTAGATACAATACTGGCAACTGATGAAACTTCTCTCACTATTTCTTCTGGATAACTACATCCTATCGGTGTCACTCATAGGATTGAAGGCTCTGTGCAGTCAACATTTTTCTTGTCTTCATATTCATGTTCATCAGTTCTTTCTTTTTCTATTTTATGATTCCAGTTCCATGCCTTAGTGATGCTATCACCTATGTATTAACTGTTTGGATTTTATTCCGTCCGGTCAATTTTGAGTGCAACACCAGTCTTAGTCTCTGGAAATATTCCATCCTCAGTTGCTCTTTCATTTCCTTCTCCATTACTTACCTTTTTTAATTCTAGTACACCAAGTTATTTGTACCATTCCGTTTCAATTTGCTTAATCAGTTCTCTATTCGGTAATTCTATCCACGCTAGGGACTTACCTAGCCTCATTTCAGGTACATTATTCCACACTTCTTGAGTCCGAATTCCATTCTATTATCAGCACTAAAACAGTAGACCGTGTTCAACAAGGAACTCACTGGTGCCTTATCCTTGCCATACAACTTCCAATCATCCATGAAGAGGAGGTGGTTGATTGTTTGAGATTGTTTGAGATTTTCACTTCAGCTGATAACCTAGGTTTATTTTCCTAAGTACTAAGGTCAGGTATATCATACAGAGAACAAAAAGTAACTGAGATAAGCTATCACTCTGGAAAATCGTTCTTCTAATACCCAGGGTGTCTAAGCTTTTTCCGTAGGATGTCAACTCAGTTCTCCAACCCACCATACTTCTCTTCAGGAAATGCGTTACATTTCTCGCAATTCCAATAATCATATTATAAGCTTTGCAAGTCATTCCCAAATTTTTTCTCTTTTGTTTACAATCTAGCATTACCATTTTGTCTGTCATCAATTGATCTTTGGTACCTCTGCATTTCCTTCTACAGCCTTTAATTTCCAACGGTAATATATCGTTTTTATCAAGAAATTTGTAAGGTTCTTCTGCAATTCCTCCTGACAGTAATTTCCACATCAATGGGAGGCAAGAAATTGGCCTGTAATTGTCAGCACCATGTCAATCAGCTCGGGATTTCTTCTAGATCAATGCATTCAATTGCTCTGCGATTAATCTATGACATCTACTTAATTTTTTATCCCAAATCCCTGTACACCATCAGGTCCTGTTGCTTTGTAATTGCCTATCTTTTTACTCATATTTCTGATACTGTCTTCTGTGAAGTGGATAGCCTCTTGCTGGGGATAAGAAGCTGTTTGCTTCAGGCTGCAGAACCATTCAACTGTTGTATTATGTTGTTCTTGCTTACTCCATATCTTACCCACCAAAAGTCGACTTTCATCAGCATCAGTGATTAATCTTCTATGTTTTATATCATCATTAATCTCTTGGTAAAATCTTATTTGGTCGGATTTAACCAATTTGCTTTGCCAATAGTGCTTAATCCGTTGTTCAAACCAAGTTAGCTTTGCTTTTTTGGCAAGTATGCGCTGCTTCAGTTCTTCAGTTCCAAATTCCAGGCCTTTCGTATCTACACCATATTTCTTCCTCACTTTTTCGAATTTGCGATCATTCTCCAATTCTCCATTTCTTTTCCTGATAAGTACTAACACTACCCTGCTCAAGGAGTTTATATCCTCTGAAATTCTCTTTTTCTACCAAGGTCGTTTATTTCCTCTTCTATCCGTCGATGTTCTGTTCTCAGTAGTTCTCAGTCCCATCCTTTCTGCCACAATCTTAATTGCAGCCTCGATGAGATTATTTGTTTGTGTGACGCTCGTTGTTTCATCATTGACTTTACTCGTCTCTTGATTTAGTCTCCATTGGTTAACCTTCTTAAAGTCGCACGTAAATTCTGCCCCTTCTGTATTTAATAGGGGCAAAATCATGTTTATTATTAATTGGTCTTCATTGTTCGAGTAGTCACTGATCTCAATTCTTTCACAATTCTTGGTAGTATATTCTTGCGAACAATTGTCCATATCTTCCACTATACCATTTCCGTTTCTCGTATGCCCAACATCACCCGATATCTTTCTTTTAATTGCT
>NC_042999.1:153580727-153603227 GCF_006345805.1 Octopus sinensis
GCGTAGCCGTATTTCATCTGCCGTTACGTTCTGGGTAGTAAAGAAATAGGTCTTTCGTCTGCCGCTACTACGTTCTGAGTTCAAATTCCACCGAGGTCGACTTTGCCTTTCATCCTTTCGGGGTCGATTAAATAAGTACCAGTTACACACTGGGGTCGATATAATCGACTTAATCCGTCTGTCTGCCCTTGTTTGTCCTCTCTGTATGTAGCCCCTTGAGAGCAGTAAAGAAATAGGTATTTCATCTGCCGTTACGTTCTGTGTTCAAATTCCGCCGAGGTCAACTTTGCCTTTCATCTTTTCGGGGTCGATTAAGTAAGTACCAGTTACGCACTGGGGTCGATATAATCAACTTAATCCCTTTGTCTCCTTGTTTGTCCTCTTTGTGTTTAGCCACTTGTGGGTAGTAAAGGAATAGGTATTTCGTCTGCCGCTACGTTCTGAGTTCAAATTCCGTCGAGGTCGACTTTGCCTTTTATCCTTTCGGGGTCGAGAAATTAAGTACCAGTTTCGCACTGGGGTCGGTGTAATCGACTTAACCCGTTTGTCTATCCTTGTTTGTCCTCTCTATGTTTAGCTCCTTGTGGGTAGTAAAGAAATAAGAAACGTTAGCACGCCGGGCAAAAAAAATACTTAGCGGGATTTCATCTGTCTTTACGTTCCGAGTTCAAATTCCGCCAAGGTCGACAAGGCCTTTCATCCTTTCTGGGTCGATAAATTAAGTACCAGTTGCATACTGAGGTCGATCTAATCGACTGGAATCCTCCCCTAAAATTTCAGGCATTGTGCCTAGAGTAGAAAAGAATATTTAATTAATATCAGTTCAGGTGAGGATGGCTTTGTACAGTTTTGAAGAAAGTGGAAGTCGATTAAAAAGAACCCAGTGTTCCACTGGTACATTTTTTATCGAGCTCAAACGGAAAAGCTGACATCAGCGAGACTGGAACTCTGAACATTAACGGAAAGAAATGTCGGAAAGCATTTTCTGCAATGTTCTAACGATTCTGTCAAAGAAATTCTTTGTACCAATTAAAACCAAATCAAAAATTGTTCTGCGTTTATTGAATTTTCTGTTGTTGTCTGAGATTGTGATAAATCGCCACACCACAGCATTTATTTAATATGACCAAACATTACACTCACTCCTCACCCCGCTGCATTCTGCATTTAATTAATTTTAATCAGTTTAAATTCAGTGGGTGTCTTGACTGTCTTTTCAAAGCAGAATTAATTAATTTTTCTCATCATTAAGGGTGCGTCATTAGAGTTGATTAAAATATCTTGGAGCACGCAATCAAGTACGTGAGCATTCACATTCCTGTTAAATCATTCCAATTCTTTCTAATTTTTGCACAAGGCCAGCCATTTTGAGGGAAGTGGGAGTCGATTAGATCGACTCCAATGTTCAACTAATGCGTATTTTATCGACCTTGGGAGGATAAAAGGCAAAGTCAACCTCGGCGAAATTTGAACTCGAGACATAAAACCAGAATAAGTACCCCTAAACATATATAGGCGCAGGAGTGGCTGTGTGGTAATTACCTTGCTTACCAACCACATGATTCCGGGTTCAGTACCACTGCGTGGCATCTTGGGCAAGTGTCTTCTACTATAGCCTCGGGCCGACCAAAGCCTTGTGAGTGGATTTGGTAGGCGGAAACTGAGAGGTCCGTCGTATATATGTATATATATATATATATATATATATATATATATATAATATATATATATATATGTGTGTGTGTGTGTTGTGTGTGTGTGTGTGTGTGTGTGTGTGTGTGTGTGTGTTGTGTGTTTGTGTGTCAGAGTTTGTCCCCCCAGCATTGCTTGACAACCGATGCTGGTGTGTTTACGTCTCTGTAACTTAGCGGTTCTGCATAAGGGACCGATAAAATAAGTACTAGGCTTACAAAGAATAAGTCCTGGGGTCGATTTGCTCGACTGAAGGTGGTGCTCCAGAATGGCCGCAGTCAAATGACTGAAACAAGTAAAAGGGTAAAAGAGTGTCCTCGGTGCCTTTTCTTTCCTATTAATTGCTCATGCAGAAGGCGCTTGTGAGTATTTTTTTAAACCTTGAAGATGCATATCCTAAATTTGCAAGCTACCAGTTTATACTGCGACCTTCAGTAACGGCACTTGACGTTCCGATTTCAAACGCCCCCGGGGCCAGTTTTCCCACTCAACCTTCCGTTGTCACAAGAATAATGTTTCAGTAAATAAGTAGAATTATTGATTGGACCGTTGTCCCTATAAGGAAGTATTGCCTTGCGGTATTTCTTGCAGTTCTTTCCGTTCTAAGTTCAAACTCTGCCTCGGTCAACTTTGCCTTTCATCTTTTCAGGGACGCCAAAAGTATCGGCTGGTATCAACTAAATCCCCACCCCCACAAAACTGCTAACCCTGTATCTATAGTAGCAAGGATCGTCATTACTACTACTACTACTACTACTACTACTACTACTACTACTACTACTACCACTACCACTACCACTACTACTATTGCTGCTGCTGCTGTTGTTGCTAAGCAACAAGACGGGTAAGGGTGATTAGGTGATGGTCTAGGGTTTCGGGTCGGGAGACCCCAGACATTGGAAAAATAAACTTTGGTCGTCTTGTTGCAGTCGAGGGCTCTTCGTTGACACCTGACACCACTGGGAGGTGGCCCTCGAAGTCGCTGGAAATGGAGATCTCCAGGTCCAAATTCTTGAACGGCTGCTGCTGCTGCTATCAGGATGCATGGCCTAATGGTTAGGGTGTTACACTCACGATCGCGGGATCGTGGTTTCAGTCCCTGGAGTGGTGCATTGCGTTCTTGAGCAATACCCTTCATCTCAGTTTTTTCTGCGATCATTTCGAGACCTGACTAAAAGTAGAGAATTTTAGTATTTATCAAGTATTGAGATAAACGTCTACACATTCCTAAAAATCTTTGATACCTTTTGTTGTGTCCATTGTGAAACAGAATGATGCTAGTGGTGGTGGTGGTGGTGGTGGTGGTGGTGGTGGTGGTGGAGAAACAAGCGTAAAGACACATACACACATCTATCTATATATCTGGGTGAATGTAGCAAAGATGGCACGTATGAATGACGAAGCCACCTTGACCATAATCCTAAGAACCCAGAAAAATTTAAAACAGAGAGTTACTTACTTCCAAATAAATGTGTTAACATGTGACATTATTGATCGAGGTTACCGTGGTCTTTTGCGTAAGCTTTTCTTTCCACGGATAAACATTATCTGTTTCCCCCTTTACACTTTACATCATGACATTTCTGTGATACACGATCCCTATTGATCATTTTTTTTACGATCCCTTTTGATCGAAAACCTACCCTCGCCCCTTTATTTCTCCCCAAAAAGACAAGCTCTACTTTGTAATTTGTCCCCTCTGTGTTCAGCCCCATGTGGCTAATAAAGAAACATATCTATCTGTTTATCTATCTATCTAGATATGATGGTTGGACTGGTAAGGATGTTCTGATCCTATGACCGTTCACATAGGATCAGATGTTGGACTCTCCCGTCGAGGATGACCTCTCAGTGTTCAGCTTTTACCTAACGACCTGCACAAATAATTGTTTCTAGTGATCAAATGTACGTGCTGTACATCAGCTCTACCTGTCTATCTATCTATCTATCTATCTATCTATCTATCTATCTATCTATCTATCTATCTATCTATCTATCTATCTATCTATCTATCTATCTATCTATCTATCTATCTATCTATCTATCTATCTATCTATCTATCTATCTATATATCTATCTATATATATATATATATTATATATATATGTGTGTGTGTTATATATATATAATATATATATATATATATATATATATAGAGAGAGAGAGAGAGAGAGAAGGAGTGAGAGAGTGATAGATAGATAGATAGATAGATGGATAAATAGATAGATAGATAGATAGATAGATAGATAGATAGATAGATAGATAGATAGATAGATAGATAGATAGATAGATAGATAGATAGATATACATATGCACATGAAGGGTTTCCACACAGTTTCCGTATACCAATTCACTGACAAGGCATTAGGTCAATTGCTGGCATTGGGTTATAGCAGTGCTTTTCAAACTTTTTGCTGGAGCGGAACCCCAAGGAAACATTCCACTGGCTCGAGGAACCCCTGTGCAATAATTTAATAGTCTTATGCACACGTATCTGCACAGGAGAATTAAAAATTACTGCCGATCTTAGCAGTTTTGTAACTTCTTGCGGAACCCCTAGACTGTACTGGCAGAACCCTGGTTGAAAACCACTGGGTTATAGTATAAGACAAGTGCTCAACGTGCCGTGCAGCAGATCAGAACTCAAAACCATGTGCTTTGGATGCAAACCATCCAATCGAACAGTCATGATCTTAATCATAGTCATGCTTGAGAATAATTTTTATAAAATGAAAAACATTTCATTCAATAATCTTTTCAGAAATCCAGTTCTCTTAAGCTTTTCAATTTGGGATACGCTTTAGCGGCCACGATTTCCTTTGACTGTATCCCAGTAAGACATAAAAGTGGGCGTTCTAATGAGTTTATATTGAGAGTTAGCCTACTGGAAATACATTTCTTTATTGCCCACAGGGGTCTAAACATAGAGGGGACAAACAAAGAGATTAAGTCGATTACATCGACCTAGTGCGTAACTGGTACTTTATTTATCGACCCCGAAATGCTGAAAGGCAAATTCAACCTCGGCGGAATTTGAACTCAGAACGTAGCGGCAGACGAAATACCTATTTCCTATTTCTTTACTACCACAAGAGACTAAACACAGGCAAACAAGGAGAGACAAACGGAATAAGTCGATTACATCGACTTCAGTGTGTAACTGGTACTTAATTTATCGACTCCGAAAGGATGAAAGGCAAAGTCGAGCTCGGCAGAATTTGAACTCAGAACGAAATACCTATTTCTTTACTAACCACAAGGGGCTAAACACAGAGAGGACAAACAAGGACAGACAAACGGATTAAGTCGATTATATCGACTCCAGTGCGTAACTGGTACTTATTTAATCGACCCCGAAAGGATGAAAGGCAAAGTCGACCTCGGCGGAATTTGAACACAGAACGTAACGGCAGACGAAATACCTATTTCTTTACTGCTCACAAGGGGCTACACACAGCGAGGACAAATAAGGACAGACAAACGGATTAAGTTGATTATATCAACCCCAGTGCGTAACTGGTACTTATTTTATCGACCCCGAAAGGATGAAAGGCAAAGTCGACCTCGGCGGAATTTGAACACAGAACGTAACGGCAGATGAAATACCTATTTCTTTACTGCTCACAAGGGGCTACACACAGAGAGGACAAATAAGGACAGACAAACGGATTAAGTCGATTATATCAACCCCAGTGCGTAACTGGTACTTATTTTATCGACATCGAAAGGATGAAAGGCAAAGTCGAGTCGGCGGAATTTGAACTCAGAACGTAGCGGCATTTCGCCCTGCGCGCTAACGTTTCTGCCAGCTCAAAAACCACGCAGTTACCGGCTTCTGTATCAAGCGAAATCGACCTCTCTAAATAGTACTTACGGGTTGAAAGCCTCGGAGTAATATTCATTACTGCCAATCGAACAAACAAACAAACAAACTCCTAAATTTCACATGTTTTGACAGACATTCTCTAGAACAATACTCTGTGCAAATCCCAAAATATGGCACCCTAGTCATGACACAACTCAGACTTCTAACTTGTTGTCTATTGAGGTCTCTAGGTGAAATTGGAGTCAACTTGTACAAATACCAAGCAAAAGTCAAATATAATAATCGAAAAATAAGGGGTGTTACCTTTGTTCACGGGTAGAGTTTGAACTCAGAACGTAAAGATGGACGAAAAGCCGCTAAACATTTTGGCTGACGTGCTAACGATCCTGCCACCTAATCCCCTGAATAATAATAATATAATAATAATAATAATAATAATAATAATAATAATAATAATAATAATAATAATAATAATAATAATAATCCTTTCTACTCTCGGCACAAGTTCTGAAATTGTGAGGGAGGGGGCTAGTCGATAACATCAACTCCAGTATTTCACTGATACTTATTTTATCGACTCCGAAGGGTCAAAGGCAAATTGGATCTCGGCGGAATTTGAACTCAGAACGTAAAGATGGACGAAAAGCCGCTAAACATTTTGGCTGACGTGCTAACGATTCTGCCATCTCACCCCCTGTATAATAATAATAATAATAATAATAATAATAATAATAATAATAATAATAATAATAATAATAATAATAATAATATATAATAATAATAATAATAATGATAATAATAAGTCCTCTGATGCAGTTCCAGGCAGTGGCTCTCATGGCTTCTGATCTTAACTGATTGGAAGTGTTATCATGTACATTGTTTTGTCTTGGTATAAAAGATGGGCTACAGCAAATATTCTGCCCATACCACAGATTTGCTGGTCAGTTATTTGACCTTAACTAGTTAAGCATGTCCCTTAGCGGCTGGCGATATGTGCATCGCTGATCACGAGTAGAAGTAGTGGGGAGCATCATAGCCATGTGTTGAGAGGGATTATTTGGGGTTTGGATAATTCACCTCTGGAAACATGGGTGTTTCGCTCAACATCCTTAAACAACCCTTATTCAGGAACCTTTTGAGCGGGATGGGTTATTCGACCAGAAGAAAATTCTAACTGGGCCCCACCTGCAAGGTCAAGTGCTGTTTATCTTGATATGAGATCAC
Source organism: Octopus sinensis (assembly GCF_006345805.1). Lineage (NCBI taxonomy): Eukaryota > Metazoa > Mollusca > Cephalopoda > Octopoda > Octopodidae > Octopus > Octopus sinensis. The sequence continues at coordinate 153,587,470 of NC_042999.1, forward strand.
CATGTTGTGCACATATGGTTGTGATGCATGTGTCTAGTGTACCCTTATCAGACGGGTTGTCATGATGGGTATACTGGGCTTCGTATATTTATCCCAGTGTCACTTTGATGGCATGCACTGCTCTCTCACTCAATAATAATAATAATAATAATAATATAATAATAATAATAATAATAATAACAATAATAATAATAATAATAATAATAATAAAATGATGATGCTAAGATTCTCTCTGGTCGAACACAACTTCTCTATTCACAAACAATACAGAACAGCCCTTCCTTAATTTTTCTTAAGCCTAATAGTAGTAAACATCTGAATTTTTTTTGACCGATAGGACCCCACCTAAAACAAAAAAAAATATCACTGATGGTGATGATGATAATAATGATAATAATAGTGCTGATAATCTATCTATCTATCTACACACATACACACACTCAAAGAGTTCAACCAACACAAACCTCACCTCGGCTCTATTGTTAACCAAATATGAAAGTATTATTTGACAGGCAAGAACTCTGGCGTTGAAGACAGTCAGCCAACCAACCACCAAGCCAGCCAACGATACAGACAGACACTACTGTGATGGTGATAATGATAAAAAAACAAAAATAACAATAATAAGATACTGCTGTGACTACACATAAAACAATATCATTGATGATGATGGTGGTGATGGTGATGGTGATGATGATAATGATGATGGTAATGGTGGTGATAATGATGATAGTGATAATAATGGTGATGATAATAACAATAATAAGCCGACTACGGCTGCTATAATGGTACGATTATAATTGTAACGGCAATGATGGCCGTCTCCCCACGAGCCAATCAAAGCTATAAAATGATAACATTATCGTAGCACCAAAATGTTTTTGGAAACTAAAAGGAAAACTAAATCAGTATACCAAATCGCTTGTCCTATGGTTAATCTGGAAGCGCGTCCCCCAGGGAAGAGCCAGCCTGGGATCGAAAAGTCATCAACTGGCACAAACTCTTCTCCGAATACGGACATGGATGGTCACTTGAACGGGAAATCCCCCAACTCGAGCCCTCCAAGTTCACCACCACAACCACCACAGAAAGAAAAATGTAAGCGGAACAAATGGACCCGAGAAGAGTATAAAGAAGTAATATACGCTTATTACTATGCATTAGGTAGGCCATCTCAAGAGAGACACACCGCAAACTCTCACAGTATATGGAGAACACGGAATCAAGACAGTAGGCCCTATTTGGACGAGAACAAATTAGCAAATGTGAGGAGGGATATCCTTAGAAATAACAGACTCACAGACAGTGAAATAAGCGCGATCAAGCACGCAACGGAAAATGACATAAATATAAGACACAAAGGAAATGAAGAATCAGGTGAACAGTATAGCCCGCCACGAGGCTTAATTGAAAGACTGCCATCAGACCAAAGTAGGCAAAGGCCTGAAGATACAAGAAATTCTATTGTACCTGTTAAAGATAGCCAGGAAAACGAAAAAACAACAGTAACTGAAGATCTCGCATTTGCTGAAGAACACAGAGTTGTAAGACATACAAGTATGAATGATAGAGAACCACTTCATAAACTCTCAAATACAAACCAAAATAAAAAAACAAATCCAAATTGGCAACTATGTAACAAATGAAATAATACGAGAATTAAAACCTGATTTTACTGAGTTAAATGAAATTATTTACGCTTCTGCTAGGGCAATTGAAACCAGCTGTATGCCCCCGAAAAAAAAAGAAAACAAAACCTGGGAAGAAATCAAACCTGGAGAAGTAAAATTGAAAAAGAGATTGAATTTATGAGAGGGGAAATATCAATATTAAATTAACTAATATGTGGAAATGATGTAAGATCCAGAACAAGAAGAAAGATGAAGAGAAAATTTGGATCCTCACCAAGAGAAGAACTGATATCAATAAAAGAAACGCTGAAACAAAAAGTCCAAGCAAAAGCCCAAATAATACGAAGATTTGAGAAGAGAAACAAGTTTTACAAGCAAAATAAGCTGTTCACATCTAATGCCAAAAAATTCTACAGAGAAATAGGGAAGGAGAAAGTAACCGTTAAAGACCCCCCTCCCATGGAAGAAGTTCAAAACTTTTGGAAAAGGATTTGAGTGACAAAAGAATAACTCCCAAAGAATAACGAAACCAACCTTCCAAAAAACTATCGGCCTATAACCTGTCTATCCACCAAGTATAAAATCCTAACATCTATCCTGGCGGAGAAAACATATGCATTCATGGAGAAGAACGATATTTTCCCCATTGAACAAAAAGGGTGCCGCCGAGGCTCTTACGGATGCAAAGATCAACTGCTAATCAATCGTATGATCCTTGAGAACTGTCACAACAAGCGTAGAAATCTCAGCACCGCATGGATTGACTATAAAAAGGCCTTCGACAGTATACCGCATCCATGGATCTTGAGATCGCAGGACATCTTCAAAATTTCCCCTGTGATTTCAAACTTCCTGAAGCACAATATGTCGTTGTGGAATACGAATCTCCAATTATACCACTCTAATGGAGTACTTGCCTCAGAAAATATAAACATCAACTGTGGAATTTTTCAAGGTGACTCACTTTCACCTTTAATATTCTGCATAGCCCTAATACCCATTACAAGTGAATTAAACAGAACAGGGTATGGGTATAAAATTGCCAATAAAAAAATAAGCCATCTATTTTATATGGATGACTTAAAACTTTATGGTAAAGACAATAATGAACTTGAAGGCCTATTGCGCACGTGAAAGCATTCAGCGATGACATCGGGATGGAGTTTGGACTTGAGAAGTGTGCCAAGGCCACTTTCCAGAAAGGGAAAGTGAAGACCACAATTCAGTCGTGTTAGATGTTGACACAGTCATAAGAGAGCTTGAGCAAGAACAAACATACAAATATTTAGGGATAAATGAAGGCTCTGGTATTCAGCATGCAAGCATGAAAGAGAAAATCAGGAAAATGTTATAGGAGTTCGTGCAGTCCTGAAATCTGAACTAAATGCACGTAACAAGGTGTTAGCTATAAATTCCTTAGCAGTTCCAGTTGTTACTTATAGCTACAATGTGTTGAACTGGAATATGAGTGAAGTAAAGAATATAGATAGGAAAATACGCAAGCTGCTGAGTTGTAATAGGATGCACCACCCAAAGGCAGACGTAGATCGCCTTTACCTCCCCAGAGCCCAAGGAGGTCGAGCCTGATCCAATTTGAACTAGCTTACAAAACAACCACAATTGGACTGGCCAAATATCTCGAATATCGAATGACTGGATGCTAAAGCTCGTGGAAAATCACGAGAGACGAAAGAAGCTTCATTCTATCATAAAGGAAAGCAAAAAATTTGCTATTGATCTCGTGCAGGATTCCCAAACTGAACAACCCGAGGGAAGTACGGCAACTATTGTTGCAAAGAAGGTAAAAATGATGGCAATGAAAAAGCGCACGAGCAATTGGCTGATAGGTGGGAGGAGAAACCTCTGCACGGCAAATATGTGACCCACAGCAAACAAGCTGATGTTGACCAGAAGCAAACCCATCAGTGGCTACGGAGCTCAGGGCTAAAAGCAGAGAGTGAAGGTTTCATCCTGGCTGCTCAAGATCAAAGCCTATTAACCCGGAACTACCAGGCCAATGTGATGAAAAATGGAGCAGATCCAAAATGCCGATTCTGCAACGACATGATTGAAACAGTGGACCACCTAATCTCTGGATGTAAAGTCTTAGCACCAGTGGAGTATAAATTAAGACATGACAGAGTTGGCCAATATCTCCACTGGCTAATAAGTCGGCATTACAATATCAAAACTGCCGACAAGTGGTATAATCACCACCCTGAGGCTGTAACTGAAGGAGAAAATGTAACCATTCTGTGGGACTTTCCAGTACATACAGACCGAACCATCAAGGCCAATAAACCAGATATTGTTGTGAAAGACCAAAACAATAAAGTTTGCTTATTGATCGACATGAGCATCCCCTGTGATCATAATATCTCAGCGAAAGAGTTTGACAAGCTCAGAAAATATAAAGACCTACTCATTGAAATTGAGAAAATGTGGCATCTCAAGGCGGTTACAATACCAGTGATCGTAGGAGCACTAGGAATGATCAAGAAGGGAACCGAAAATTATATGAGAATGATCCCTGGCTTACCATCCCTGCAAGAAGTGCAAAAGAATGTCTTAACTGGTACATCACACGTATTGAGAAGAGCATTGTCGATGTGAGAACTGTTGCTGCTCATGTATTTTAATTTAACTTTAAAAAAAAAAAAAAAAAAGAACGAACTACTGAGTTTGGTTTAATGGCCTACCAATGTATACTATGAGTTTCTTTGCCCTAGGAGTCGGGAAGACACTCGGCAAGAAATGGAAGCAAATTTGAAAGAAGAAAAAAAAAATAATAATAATAATAATAATAATAATAATAATAATAATAATAATAATAATAATAATAATAATAATAAGAAGAAGAAGAAGAAGAAGAAGAAGAAGAAGAACAACAACAACAACAACAACAACAACAACTGAAGAGGTCACCCAGGCACTGCAAAACTAAGCAACTGGAAGGCACCTGGGCATGACAAGATCCCCAAATTCTGGTTGAAATATCTAACAGGAATGCACGAAAAGCTGGCTGAAAATTTTAACAACATACTGGCAGAGCCAGAGACAATGCCTGAATGGCTCACGAAGGGGAAAACCATCTTAATTCCCAAATAGAATGAGACAGCAAAACCAGAAAACTACAGACCTATAACCTGTCTCCCTACAATGTGCAAAGCATTTACTGCAGTAATATCACAAAGATTGAACAAGCACCTGGACGAAAACAACCTGTTTCCAGAAGAGCAGAAAGGATGCCGAAAAGGCTCATAAGGCTGTAAAGATCAACTAATGATCAATAAAGCCATAACTGAAGACAGCCACAGAAAGAAGAAAGGCCTCAGTATGGCCTGGATCGACTACAAAAAGGCGTTTGATAGCATCCCCCACACAGGGATTCTCGAAACACTAGCCATGAACAAAGTTGCACCAACAATTATAAAGTACATAGGACACTCTATGAATAAATGGCAAACAGTGCTACAGCGCCAAACAAAAGAGGGACTTGTGAAAACCAAAGCCATCCCCATTAGAAGAGGAATATTCCAGGGAGATACACTCTCTCCACTCCTTTTCTGCTTGCCACTGTCACCTCTATCGGATATGCTAAACAGAACTGGATGCGGATATAAATGTTACGGCAAAAAGATCAGCCACCTTTTATGTATGGATGACCTAAAACTATACGCTACAAATGACAAACAGCTGGAAACACTACTAAAGACAGTTCATGGATTTACCAAAGAAATAGATATGAAATTTGGATTAGAAAAATGCGCCAAAGTAACCCTGAAAAGAGGAAAACTAATTATGAGTAGCAACACCACACTAGATAAAACCAATGAAATAAAAGAATTAGACCAAAGCCAAACTTACAAATACTTAGGAATCCATGAACTAGATAAGACACAACACACACAAATGAAAGAGAAAATAAAAAAAAGAATATTATAGACGAGTTAGATCAATACTGAAAACAGAGCTCAATGCTAAAAACAAGATAATAGGTATCAACACTTTAGCTGTCCCAGTTATAAGTTACAGCTACAATATCCTTAACTGGACACTAAATGAACTGACCAAAATAGATAGGAAAACAAGAAAAATAATGACAGGATCTAGGATGCATCACCCAAAATCTGACATAGAAAGGCTATATATACAACGTATAGATGGTGGTAGAGGCCTTATACAGCTGGAAAACTACTATGAAATAAACACCATAGGACTGCAAAAATATCTACTTCAGAAGAAGGAAAACTGATACAAATAGCGGCAAAACACGAGCAAAACAAAAAACTGTTCTCAGTATTTAAGGAAGCTGACAAATACAAACAAGAAATCATACCACCGAATAAATATGAAGAAGAAGAAGAAGAAGAAGAAGAAGAAGAAGAAGAAGAAGAAGAAGAAGAAGAAGAAGAAGAAGAAGAAGAAGAAGAAGAAGAAGAAGAAGAAGAAGAAGAAGAAGAAGAAGAAGAAGATGTATAAACAACAAAAGCTATAAAACAAATGAAATCCAAACTAAAAATAGAACAGCAAGGAACCATGATAAAACGATGGCAAGAAAAGCCCCTTCATGGCAAATACCGGACTAAACTAAATGCAAAAGAAATAGATAAAGAAAATCCCAACAATGGTTGAGAAGCTCAGGACTCAAAGCAGAGACAGAAGGATTTTTAATTGAAGCACAAGACCAAAGCCTCCCCACCAGAAATTACCAAAAACATATAATGAAAAGAAATATAACAAGTAACTGCAGAATATGTGGAGATGGACAAGAAACAATAAATCATATTATCTCTGGCTGCCCAGTCCTGGCTAAGAGGGAATATATTCAGAGTTGGGACCTATATACACTGGAAGCTATGCCAACATTATGGAATAACAACAGAAAAAAGATGGTATAGGCACACAACATAAAAGTTCACAGAAAACGAGAAAGCAACCATACTCTGGGATATGCCAATACAGACAGATAGAGAAATTAAGGCCAACAGACCAGATATAGTTGTCAGAGATCATGAAGAAAAAAATGTTTTCTAATTAATGCATCAATACCAGCGTATGACAACGTGTCTCTAAAAGAAATGGAGAAACTTTCAAAATACAAAGACCTGGAAATAGAGGTAACCAGAATGTGGAATCTAAAAGCAGAAACAATTCCCATCATAATAGGTGTATTAGGCATGATAAAAAAATATTCAGACAAATACATAACAAAAACACCTGGACTTACAAACACATATAACATACAGAAAATTGCACTACTAGGCACTGCACACATACTACGCAGAACACTTTCCATACAATAACCATCAGAGCATCACAACAAATCACAGCACATACCCAAGGCACACAGAGCTGCGCTCGGTAGTGAAGTGAAAGCACGATATAAAAAATATATTTCTGAATAATACTAATAATAATAATAATAATAATAATCCTTTCTACTAAAGGCACAAGGCCTGAAATTTGTGAGATTGCATTGACCCCAATGTTACACTGGTACTTGATTTATCGACCCCGAAAGAATGAAATGCAAATTCGGCCTCGGCATAATCTGAAATAATAACGTAAATCCAGAAGAAATGCCGCTAAGCATTTTGCCCGACACACTAAAAATTTTTTTCTCGTTTCAGGTGAGATTTGTGGGCGAAAGCTTCACCACCGTCACAATAGAAGGAAAAGAGTTATTGGTGGCGGCAGAATATTTCCTGGCGACTTTCCTTGGTTGGTGTCCTTATATTTCGAAGGGAATCATCCTTTCCAAGTAAAATCCGGTTTCAAACATCTTTGCGGTGGCACTTTAATCCACCCACAGTGGGTCTTATCTGCTGCACACTGTTTTGAGTAAGTTTCAATACATATATATTTATATATATACATTTTAACTGAGAAATCCGAAATAAAATTTTATTTTGTACAAGTGACGCACCCTGATGGTAAGCTATCATAAGGAAGGCAATCCCTTCTAGATCACGTTTAGTGGAGAATATTACTCGTTTGAATTTTAAATCAAGGAGTAATGAAGAGGCACAGACCATACACATTTAATATTTCTCTTTCCTACATATTAAAAAGGTCTTAAAATTTCTAGCCATAGGCATCTATGTGTAGTACCATTTCATCCTTATTTGAAATCGTCCGCATGGCATAACCCTAAGCAAATAAATCACTTTTATGTGTATCTTTATATTTTATCTTTTACTTGTTTTAGGCATTAGACTACGGCCATGCTGGGGTATCGCTTTGAAGAACTTTTAATCAAATGAATCGATTTCAGTACTTAATATTTAAAGCCTGGTAGTTATTCTATCGGTCTCTTTGGCCGAGTCGCTAAGTTATACACCAACACCGGTTGACGTAAATGCACCAACACCAGTTGTTAAGCGATGGTGGGGAACAAACGCAGACTCGCAAGCACACGAGCTCGCGCGCGCACACATACATACATATACGACGGGCTTCTTTCAGTTTCCGTCTACAAAATTCACTTACAAGCATTTGGTCGGCCCGATGATATAGTAAAAAACACTGCGCTAAGGTTCCACGCAGTGAGACTGAACCCAGAACCATGTGACTGGGAAGCAAGCGTCTTAACCACACAGCCACCGGATATCAGAGTCATCTTCTCTGGGTTTTTGTCTTTTATTCTTTTACTTGTTTCACTCATTTGACTGCGGCCATGCTGGAGCACAGACTTTAGTCGAACAAATCAACTCCAGGACTTATTCTTTGTAAGCCTAGTACTTATTCTATCGGTCTCTTTTACCGAACCGCTAAGTTACGGGGACGTAAACACACCGACATCGGATGTCAAGTGATGGTAGAGTGACAATCACACACACACATAAACACACACATATATATACGACGGGCTTCTTTTCAGTTTCTGTCCACCAAATCTACTCACAAGGCTTCGGTCGGCCCGAGGCTATAGTAGAAGACACTTGCCCAAAGTGCCGATTGAACTCGGAACCATGTGATTACAGGCAAGATTTTTACCACACAGCCACACCGTGTTTATAAATTGCAATGCCTCTCCTTCTTGCGCTCTCTCTCACTCTTTCTATCTGCATGTGTATATTTCTGCGCGCGAATGCATGTATGTGGGTTATGAGCGGGTGTGTGTTTGCCTCGAATGCCAAGAGGTTCTCTTGCCAAAACAAGGCTGAATGTCCAGTCAGCTGTGCTAAATCATCTACATCCAAACAACTCCATTAAACTTTTTATTCCGATTACGATGTACCTACTTTCACAAGTGCCACATCAATTGACATATAAAAAATGGTTGTCACGCAATTTTATACTATGGTTACCAGAGATTGGGATAATGGTGACAGAAAACTGGAAGTAAAAAAGAATTTTTTAGTTCCAGCTTAGTTCCAAGGAAATTAAGTATGCCTAATTATATACAACCTTAAGACCAATATTACTGACTAATTTACGATAAAAGAAGCAAAGTTTTCTTGTCAAATCAGTGTTGTCTTTGTTGGTGTCTGGTACTGAAGAGAAATAACGAGTTCGAAATTCATTCACCAATGCAATAGAAATTGCTCTAAACTGACTATGCTGTTTTATTGCGCTTGGATCTAAAGAAAGACTTTTCTTCACGACAAAATGTAGTCAAAGGTCTTTTCCGGTTAAAATATCTTTCATACTTGAACAAGATTTAAGCGCGTAAAATTCTATGTTTATCTCGTGGTTTTAGATTAACTTTATTGTTGTTTCATTTCTGGTAGCGCGATCGCGTTCAACCATCTTAATGATACCAATTATTGGACAGTTGTAGCTGGTGAATACGACTTGAGGAAAAATGAAAGCTATGAACAGTTTAGAGCCGTCGAAAAAATCATCAGACATGAAAACTCTACAAGTAAGTTTTCTTTTTCTGTTTTCTATTTAATTCCTTTAAATTTTGGCACAAGGCCAGCAATTTTTGTGGAAGGAAGCAAGTCGATTACATCCACCAACGTACTTTACTGGTACTTTATTTTATCGTCTCCAAAATTACGAAAAGCGAGGTCAACCTAGGTGGTGGCACTTGGAATCAAAATTTATGCCGCTAAGCATTTCGTCCGGCGTATCAACGATTTTTGATAGCTTGCCGCTTTCCTTTTAGTATCAACATTTTCGCAATATCCGTTCACAGAGAAAACCGATTATTTTTCTGAGTCAGTTAAGGGGAAATACGTGCCTATAACACTTTAAAGAGCATCCAACAGTGGTGGGAAAAGAAGTGGAAAGGATCTTTAAACTGGTGGCTTAGCTTGAATGCTTACAAAAGTGGTTGGTCAGCTAAGGGCTACCAAAGTAAGAGGTGGGGTATCAAACCGGGTGGTTGTGATTTAAGTCTACCACCCACGAAGGCCATGACGTCTCCTCAATGCACCGCCCCTGGAGTGATATTTTAAAAAATCCATTCTGAAATGGTGAATGGCAATGTTGACCACAAGGCAAAATTGATCTCGAGAAAAAGTTGATTTTCAGACAAAGTTGATTTCAAGACAAAGATGATCTCGAGAGAAAGTTGATCTCGGGACAATGTTGATCTCCAGACAATGTTGGTCTCGAGAAAAAGTTGATCTCCAGACAAAGTTGATCTCGAGAAAAAGTTGATCTCGAGACAGAGTTGATCTCGAGACAAACTTGATTTTGAGACAGGGTTCATCTCGAGACAAAGTTAATTTTGAGACAAAATTGATCTGAAGACAAAGCTGATCTCGAGAAAAGTTGATTTTGAGACAAAGTTGATCGCGAGACAAAGTTGATCTTGAGGCAATGTTGACTTCGAGCGAAATTTGATCTCGTACTATCTTCATTGAATTTACAATTTTCACTCAACTCGTTCCTTGAAAGAAATTTCCTTAATATTTTTCGAAATTTTCAGGTGGTTCATTAAAAACATTAAATCTTCAAATTGTAAACTAATTTCTAAGCTTAAATGTCTTTTTGACACAAACTTTTGATGGGAATGACTGTGTCGTTATGAAGTTTGCTTTACAACCATGTGGTATCGGGTTCAGTCTCACTGTGCAGTACCTTGTGCAAGAGCCTTCTTCTATAACCATGGGCCGACTAATAACTTATAAGTGAGTTTAGTGTCGTGTGTACGATTTGAGGGAAACACGCACTCACACACGCACGCACATATATATACCTCCAAACACTTACACACACACACATATATATATATATATGTATATATATATATATATATATATATATATATATATACATACACATACATACACACACACACACTCACATACATATACACACAACTATACATGCATATATACATACACACTCATAAATGTATGCTCACCCCCACACACACACTGACACATATATATACATACACACACACACTCACATATATACACACAAGTATACATACATATATATATACACACACACGTATATATACATACATATGATGTGTGTGTGTGTGAGAGTGTCTGTGCTTATCACTTCACATCACTTGACAATCGTTTTACATTCCACTAACAAAGTGTTCGCTTCAAATTGTGGCACAAGGGGGAGCAATTTTAGAGAAGGGGCCAAGTTGATTAAATCTATCCCACTATTCAACTGATACTTATTTTAATTGACCCCAAAAAGATGAAGGGCAAACTCAACCTACCCGATGGAATTTGAACTCAGAACGTAGACAGACGAAATGCTGCTAGGCATTTTATCCGGCGTGCTAATGAGTCTGCCAGCTCGCCGCACTAAATTCTATTAACAGGATATTAATCAACCAGAGACTATAATAAAAGATACTAGTCCAGTGTCGTGTAGTGGGATCGAACACAGAATTACGTGGTTGCAAACAGCCTTCTTAACCACACAGCCATGCCCTTTTCCTTTCTTTCTTTCTTTATTTATTTATTTATTTATTTATTTCTTCCTATCGAATTTTATTCATAACTTATCTACGTTTTCTCGTATTTTTTTTTTATTTTCAAATTTCCTGCCGTGGCTACCACAGTAAAACCTCTCAAATATGACATTGCATTATTGAAACTGCAAGAACCTGTCGTTATTAGCAAGTACGTCAATACGATTTGCCTTTACAAGAACGAGTCTTTCATTGTGGGTGAGACGTGTACTATTACCGGATGGGGTACCCATTCTACCTGTAAGTTAGTCGCCATTTTCTTTTTATTTTCCTCTCTTGTGCTCATTAAGTAGACAGGCAGGCAAATAGAAATAGGCTTTATAATTATATTTACATGGAATATAAGGTACAAAGTACAAAATATAAATAAACTTAAGTTATGTAATAGCCTTATCTGACAGCCGTTTTGGGTGAAGCATGGCTTATGCCGTAACCGCGTTCAAACAGAACAAAGACCCGTAATGTTGTAGGTGTGTGTGGAATAGCACAAGTTCCTACGAATCCGTGTGGCAAGGCCATGTCACCCTCGCCGGAAAAATGTGGCAAAAATCTTTCAGCCAGAGAGAAGTCGCCATATTTTTTTCGGATGTGCTATCTCCGAAAAGCACGTGTTTTATTTAATACCCGGTGGACAATCGATTCATTAGATCGGCTGAAATAGATAAATAATATGACATACTTTGATATCTGTCTATCTATCTAGCTATTTATCAAGACTAGAGTCCACAGTGATCCGTAGGTAGGCGAGGTGCAGCCAGAGGGTAAATGTCGCCATGATAGATCGTTAGCCACAACACACATTTTATTTCTCTCCTTGTTTCTCTCCTTGTTTTTTTCTGTGTTCCTTTCTGTAGAAGAGCGTACGCTCGAAACGTAAAATACTTTTTCTATTCCTGAGCGTTATAGTAATACATCTGTTTGTTTTGTACACCACCTGTCTTCGTCTTTTGTTTTTTTCGTAAACTCTCCCTATCTATCTATCTATCTATCTATCTATCTATCTATCTATCTATCTACCAAAATACATACATACATACATACATACATACATACATACATACATACATACATACATACATACATACATACATACATACATACATACATACATATATATGACACTCCGTTCGTTATAACGACGAGTGTTTCAGTTGATTCGATCAACGGGTCAGGCTGCTCTTGAAATTAACCCGCAACTGGCTGAGTACTCCACAGACACGCGTACCCAAAATGTAGTTCTCGGTGAGACTCACCATGACACAGAATGTGATAAGGGTGGCCCTTTTTGAAACACAGGTATTACTCATTTTTTTGCCAGCTGAGTGGACTGGCGTAATGTGGAATAAGGTGTCTTGTTTAAAGAAACAACACCCCGCCAGGAATCGAACTCACGACCTTGCGATCGTGAGCCGATTACGCTAACCACTAAGCCACGTTTTCGCACACACACGTTATATGTACACAGATGTGACAGAAGTAAATAGACATCCTTATAATCATTAAAATTTATTTAAATCTGAAATTATACATTCAAATTATTTATTAATTGTTATAATGAGAATATTTAATATTTAGTGGACATGCCCTTTGCATTTTTTAATGCAAGGACCCTATTAGGCATGTTACTGATTAGATGACGAATATTCTCTTGCGGAATTTCTAGCCAAGTTTCATGCAGTAATCTCAAAAGATCTGACTTTGAAGATGCTTTCTTGTTCTTTTTTTGAAGTGTCCTGTCCACTATGTCCCAGAGGTGTTCTATAGGGCTCATATCTGGTGACTGGCTTGTCTATGGAAGCTTTTTAATGCCATTCTCATCCAACAAATCTTGGGTCACTACTGGAGACGATAGGAAGGAGTCCTTTCTGCAATATGGACACATATTTATTTGAGTTTATGTTTCTATTACACTCCACCAGCTCTGATCAACCATTCCTCCAAATTGCTCCCCAGACCATCGCAGAATAGCTGCCGTGTTTCATTGTTGGCTGCAATCGTTTCACATCAAATTCTTGATCACAGAGTCTCCAGACCCACATTTGACCGCTGTCAGGAAATTCAGCAAATTTAGACTCATCAGTGGATATGACAGTGTCCCAAAACGCTAGTGGCCTCTCCACCATCTCACTGGCTCAGTCTTTTCTCCGCTTGATGTTGGCTGGTCGAAGAAGTGGCTTCCTTCTTGTTGCTCTGCCATAGTTACCAAGTTCAGAGACTGACATCAACCTGTTCTGCTATGCCAGAGGCCTTGCAACGAGGATTATCCTCCACACTTCTCTTGGTAAAGAGAAGGGTCCTATCAGAGGGTGATGTGGTGAGGTGATGTGGACCCTCCGGTGAATAGCACAATTACTCTATTAAATGTAAGGCGGCGAGCTGGCAGAAACGTTAGCACGCCGGGCGAAATGCGTTGCCGTATTTCGCCTGTCGTTACGTTCCGAGTTCAAATTCCGCCGAGGTCGACTTTGCCTTTCATCCTTCCGGGGTCGATAAATTAAGTACCAGTTACGCACTGGGGTCGATGTAATCGACTTAATCCATTTGTCTGTCCTTGTTTGTCTCCTCTGTGTTTAGCCCCTTGTGGGTAGTAAAGAAATATATTAAATGTAGAAAGCGGGATCCTAAGGTTTTCTGCGATTTTACGCTGACTATGTCCACCTTCAGAATGACCCACAATACGGCCTCTTTGGAATTCAGACAGTTCCAAGGCTTCTTTTGTACATGGCATGATTAAACTGTCACATATAGAACCTGAAACATAAAAATATCAATTAATAAAGAATATAAACTTTAACAACTCAGAATAAACATAAAACGATGTCTTATGGCGTGTCTATTTACTTCTGTTATGTTTGTGTGTGTGTGTGTGTGTGTGTGTGTGTGTGTGTGTGTGTGTGTTGTGTGTGTGTGTGTGTGTGTATGTGTTATGTGTGTGTGTGTGTGTGTGTATTATGTGTGTGTGTGCGTTTATACAGTATGTATGTATATGTGTGATGAGGTTTATTTGTCCTGCCACTACCATCGCTGTATGAAACTAACGAGGACGTAAACGAACTGGTGATGGTTTCTTTACGTCCCCGTTTAAGGCGGCGAACTGGCAGAATCGTTAGCACGTCGGGCGAAATGCTTAGCGGTATTTCGGCTGCCGTAACGTTGTGAGTTCAAATTCCGCCGAGGTCGACTTTGCCTTTCATCCTTTCGGGGTCGATAAATTAAGCACCAGTTACGCACTGGGGTCGATGTAATCGACTAAATACCTATGTCTGTCCTTGTTTGTCCCCTCTGTGTTTAGCCCCTTGTGGGTAATAAAGAAATAGGTTTCTTTACGTCCCCGTTACTTTATCAGCTCCATAAATGAAACCGACTCTATCGATGTGATCCATTTTTTAAAATTATTATTGTGTTATTTATTGATATCCCTACTCTCATTCATTATATTTCCTTTCTTTACAGACGGCAAAGGTTCTGCAATACCTTACCAAACGAGTTTAGATATCATTTATGACGCAGTCTGCGAAGCAAGAGTGTTTACTCTGCCAGACGAGGGACGAAATTCGTATACATTTTATGACGGTGCTTTCTGTGCCAGCGGCTACTCCAAAGATGCCTGTTACGTAACTGTCATTTTCTTGTTATTATTTCATTACACGTGGAGGCGCAATGGCCCAGTGGTTAGGGCAGCGGACTCGTGGTCGTAGGATCGCGGTTTCGATTCCCAGACCGGGCGTTGTGGGTGTTTATTGAGCGAAAACACCTAAAGCTCCACGAGGCTCCGGCAGGGGTGGTGGTGGCGATCCCTGCTGTACTCTTTCTCCACAACTTTCTCTCACTGTTTGATCTGCTGGCCTGCTCGCTTAGCCAGCGGGGTGGCGTCAATTGAAGGCTAAAACAATGCGAAGCGCATTGTAACCAGCGATGTGTAAAAACATCGGTCACGGTGATCACGGTGGTGTGCGTGACTGAGTAGGGAATTCGGCTCACGATCGTAAGGACGTGTGTTCGAATCCCGGTTTCGCCTTATGTCTTTGAGTAAGAGACTATATTCCTCTGTGACACGCCAAATCTCCCCGAGAACTACTTTACGAGAATGCATGTCTGTGGAGTACTCAGCCACCTGCACGTCAATTTAACGAGTTGACTGCTGTTCCGTTGATCGGATCAGCTAGAACACTCGTCGTCGTAACCGACGGAGTACCGGTTTAATAACGAAATGCATATATATCATGTTG
>NC_042999.1:153608227-153665727 GCF_006345805.1 Octopus sinensis
TTGCCGTATCCCTAGAACATGTAGTGAGAGTGATAAAAATCAAACATCCAGTCAACATCATGGTGTTTGAAGTGATCACTAGTGATGGCGACGTTATGCCTTCAATTCATCTGCCCACACGGCCTCACACTCAACACGGAAGCCTACATCAAGTGCCTGGAGGAAGTTGCGCTGCCCTGGGTGAAGAGGATGGTTGCTGGAAGACTCTATGTCTGGCAGCAGGAATCTGCACCATGCCACCCAAGAAGGAGAACCCAATCATGGTGTCAGACAATTTTTGCGACCACATTACCCCTACCAGCTGGCCACATACCTCGTCAGATTGCAACCTCATTCATTATGTGTGAGGCGCAGTTGAACGAGAGACCAACAAAACTCTTCGTAAGGCCAAAGATGAACTAAAGACAATTTATTCACGGCACCCTGT
The DNA here is from genome assembly GCF_006345805.1 of Octopus sinensis. Lineage (NCBI taxonomy): Eukaryota > Metazoa > Mollusca > Cephalopoda > Octopoda > Octopodidae > Octopus > Octopus sinensis. Next base: position 153,608,655 of record NC_042999.1, read on the forward strand.
ATATATCTAGAGAGAGAGGGGAGATGGAGGGAGGGGGAGAGAAATAAAGAGAGAAGGGGAGTGAGGGAGAAAGAGATGAGAGATGAGAGCGAAAAAGAATGCGTAGATGTATATACATATATATATACATAGCAGCGGTGGTGCCCCAGCATGGCCGCGGCCTTCGGGCTAAAACATTTTAAAGGATTTTAAGAATTTATACATACAAACCGGCTCTTTCTCTATTGGCAAAAAATCTTTAAATAAAACTGATCACATACATACATACATACATACATATATACATACATACATACATACATACATACATAAGCACATATATACATATATACATTCTATGTAGTTGAAAATGTTTAGTGGAGACAAAATATCGAACGAGAAACCTGCCGACGGAGACGACCCAAATAGTTTATGTTCTGATTATCTCCCTTGAACCATTTCACAGAAAATAACGATATTTTGTAAATGTCGATGAAATTTATATTACAGTATATATTTTTTGTTCAATTTCTCCTGGAAAATGGAATTCCTATTGGTAAATTTTTGTAAAACTGACGTAGAGTTGTTCGTTCGGACAGCTAAATCTCTACCTAACCTATACACTCCGTTAGCATTGTGAGTTTCGGTCACGAAAAATTCGATTAAAATCAATGACTGCAAAAGAAGAACGAGAGAACGGTGAAGTTTTATCTTATGATTCCTTCAGTCAAGGAAATATGGTCATTGCTGGGGCATCGCCCTGAAGGGTTTTAGTCCAACAAATCGAGCCCTATGCTTGTGTTTGTTTATTGTTTATTCTGTATTTAACGTCTTTTGCTGAATTGTTAAGTAATGGGGACGCAAACATACCAATACCGTGGCAGGCTGCAGGAGATTAATACACCAACATCAGTTGTGAAGTGATGGAGAGGGGCAAAAACAGATACGCGCACACACACAAATATGTATATATACACACACATATATATATATATATAATATATATATATATATATATATATATATATATACCACATGTATACATACATTCACTCGCACGCACGCACACACACACACACACATACACACACACTCACACACACACACACCACACACACACACACATATATATATACAATACACGCACACACACATACACACGTACATACACACATACCAGCACAGATGCCCACATATACCTCCAAGAAACAATACACACATGGGCACAGACACACACACAGACATACACGCACGTAAGCGCACACATGCACACAAGCACACGCACGCACATTACGCCCACACAACTCAAAAAACTCACATACACACACACACATGCATACACAAATTCACATACACATATAGGCACAGACACACACACACACACACATATGCACACATAAACATGCGCACACATACGCACGCACACATGCACACCGATGCACACACCCAAAACTCACAACCCCACGGATACACGTATATACATCCATATACGCTTACACACACACACACACACATACAAACGCACATGTACACGCACACACAACTGCACGCATATACAACACGCACGCACATACATACACACACAAATGAACCCACACATACATTCCATACACACGGCACACAATTATACATTCACGCACACAATTATACATACATGTATACACACATACGCACGTACAAGCACACACGCACACATACACTAAGTAAAGCACAGTTATTCGCCACACGCCCAAACTCTACGCATACACACACGAACTCACACATACATACACACACACACTACAAACAAAACACACACACGATACATGTACATACACACACACACATACTTCAAAGTAATATGTACTGACCTGTCACAGGGACAAAAAACACCACTCCTTATTCTACTAGCCCTACAAACTAGCCCTACTAATAGCCCTTTGTTTACAGCCACAACCACACACACACGCACACACACACACACTTTTCATCATTGCACACATACACACACACACACACACGCAGACCTCCGCGCATGCACACTTACACACAGATTCCCCCTCCTACCATTCTGCTGTCTTTGACAATACTACTCTTCTGTCTTTGAAAACATCTTTCTTCACTCTTTTCCTTCCGGTCTTTCAAAATGTGACCTCGTGTGTGCCGCTGGCGATTTTTTTCCTCTGTCTTCCCTTCTCTGGATCTTTCCTTCACCTATGTTTCCGACGAAGAGCTCCGCTCGAAACGTTAAACCCGCCTTCTTTCCTTCTTTCCTGAGCGTCCAATAATACTATATTTGTTCCACGTCCTCGCGTTGTTGTGTTTTTTTTTGTGCTTTCTTGTTTGGATTAACTTTATATATATATATATATATATATATAATATATATATATATATATATATAATATATATATATACACTTTATTTAAAAGCAGCAGAAATTCAACAAAAGCTGTTACTCGGAGTTTCACGTTCCCGTTCGTCGGACAGGAACGGGAACGTGAAACTCCGAATAACAGCTTTTGTTGAATTTCTGCTGCTTTTAAATAAAGCATATTACTCTACCCCTGGTAGTTGAGTACTCTTTTTCCACCTGTTTCACAAATATGTGTTTACTCCGGTATAGGTATATATATATATATATATATATATATATATATACACACGACAGGCTTCTTTTAGTTTCCGTCTACCAAATCCACTCACAAGGCTTTGACTGGCCCGAGGCTATAGTAGATGACACTTACCCAAGATGCTAAGCAATGGTACTGAACCCGGAACTATGTTGCTGGGAAGCAAGCTCCTTTATTTCATTAAATTTGCCACAAGGGCAGCACACAGAGAGAAGCTTGAGGGCTAGACAGAGACATTAATGGGATGAATGATGATGATATATGGATGATAAAGGATGGGAGAAGACGAAAAGCGTCCGCCGACTTTCGCTTCTCTAAAACATTGTTCTTACTCTCTCTTTTACTCTTTTACTTGTTTCAGTCATTTGACTGCGGCCATGCTGGAGCACCGCCTTTAGTCGAGCAAATCGACCCCGGGACTTATTCTTTGTAAGTCCAGTACTTATTCTATCGTTCTCTTTCGCCGATCCGCTAAGTGACGGGGACGTAAACACACCAGCATCGGTTGTCAAGCAATGCTAGAGGGGGACAAACACAGACACACAAACATATACACACACACATATATATATATACATATATACGACAGGCTTCTTTCAGTTTCCGTCTACCAAATCCACTCACAAGGCATTGGTCGGCCCGGGGCTATAGCAGAAGACACTTGCCCAAGATGCCACGCAGTGGGACTGAACCCGGAACCATGTGGTTGGTTAGCAAGCTGTTTTCCTTTTTTTAAAAAAAAAACACAATGAGGCAAAAACCTCTTACACAGTTCAAAATTAAAATAAAACACAAACACGAGGCAATAATCCTCTCACTTTTTACATTTTTAGTTTTCCGCCCGGTCAGGCTCCTCGCTTCATCGAAGCACCTGGTCCGTTCCGAACTTAAATGTTTCAACATAAATCTGAAGGAGTCCTTCGGGAAGGAGTTCGTTATCTTCCATAGGTCGTTCTCCCATATGACCTCCGCAGCCACCTGCGAAGGCCACTCAGGGTCCTCCGTGTAGGACAGAAGCCCCTCCCACCGGCACTTCCTTTCAATTTTTTGATTTGATTTTGCAAGGTTCCTCCCTTGTGGAAGAAGACCAAAAATTCCTCCTCCAGCAGCACACCCGCCAAAGGAGAATCGGGACACGCCGGCAGCGTGTCACAACCTGCCGGCAATGTCCCGTTTTTCTTTTTTCTTTTCTTTTTCCCTTGGGCTGCGGGAGAGTGGTGTTCCCTTGCTGTGTCCAGTAGGTCCTCTTTTCTCCCGCAGCTCTCGGGTTCTTCGGTGGGCAACCATTGTTGCCCACCTTTCGCTTTCGTTTTTTCGAGGAGGTGGAAACCTCCTCGACATCCTTCTCCTTCTCTCCCTCCATTGAGGGAGCAGGGAGTAGCTCCTCTGTTAACTGCTCCAGGATCCTATTTTGGGCAGTTTTTCTTGATGTGACCGGTCTCCAGGCACAGGTGACACTTGGGGGCGTCCCTCGAGCATCACCGGATATCTAGACCCGGCCATCCTCAAAAAATCTGGGAAAACCAGACTTTCGGCTGATTGGATCCATAGGGTCAACACAGCTTTTGACCCCTCCCAATCAGCCGTAGGCAAAATTTTTACGTTGAGCAGCTTGGTACTGCTACCACCCAGACCCCGGCGGATAGAGTCCTCTATCCACTCGGGCTCAATTCCGGGTGGCAAGCCGCAAACCCAAGCCCTCGTTAACTTCTTTCCATAATAACTGGGAAGAAACATTATTTCCTTCCCCTCGAGGGGCCGGCTTGCAAAATCGCAAGCTTCTTTGGGGGAGTCAAATAGCAACCAGACCGTTGCAAATTTGACTCCCCGTGAAATAAATTTAGTAGCTGACATGTATTCTGCCAGCTCTTTCAAAATTGTGGCTTTCGGGAAGACGGTTATGGTATCGAGCGACTTTGAATAAGTCCTCAACACCACCGTCTTCCTTTCGAGCTCTTTTAGCCATGATTTTGGAGGTATTAATTCCCACACTAATATTTCCTTTGCCATTTAAAAAAAAAAAAAAAGTTCAAATATAGTTCGTCAATACGTTTTCAAATAAAGAAAGATACACAAAAAAAGAAAGAAGACACAACAGAAGGGAAGAAAAAAATAACAGTTCAAATAAAGTTCTTTTTTTAAATAAATGATAGCTGTGAAAAGAGAGTTCAAATCCAGGCAAAGAAATAAATGAGGGGAGGAGTAAAAGTAAGAGGGTAAAGAGTTCATAGTATTTGCGTAAGCGCACATGTTCATACCTACACATGCGTGCCCGCACACCTACGTGCGTGCACCTAAAAGTATACATTCATCTATGGGAGTGTACAAAGAGTAAACCATGTCTATATACGCACATACCCGTATGCACGCACACACACATGCCTATATACGCACATACCTGCACACGTCTATATACGCACACAGACACGCACGCATAAAAAAGATCATACATACATCTATACACATGAAAAAATAGGGTTAAAGGCAAAAATACAGGAAAATGTATAACAACACTGAGTAAAACACGTCTATATACGCACATATTCGCATGTATGCACACGCGCATACATCTATATACGCACATACCCGCACACACGCACATACACACGCGCGCACAAAAGAATCTATGTACACGTCTATATACGCACAGGGAAAAATGCCAGGTGGAAGGTCGAATACAGAAAAATTTTGTGTAAAGAATATATAAGCAATAAAACTATAAACCAATATCTCTATAAATATGCAAGAAGTATATGTATAAAAAATATAAATAAAAATATTTGAGAAATATAAATAAAAAGTATAAAGAGATGAAAAGCTTGTGCGTGGACACAATATAGAAAGCAAGTTCTATCAGTAATCTCGCGGGGACCAAAAACGTAACAAATATTTGGCCACATATAGACATGATCCGAAAAGTTCAGTTCTTGAATTCAGACATTTAGCGGGGTCTAAGCCGCTTTTCCAGATGAGCCTTCTTTCCATATCACATAGACCGCACTTTCCACTGCCGTTGGTGTAGGGCTTACACTTGGCTAAGATCTTCCAATGGATATTAGAACTGACACCTTTATCTTTTCATGATCATATATGAATGGATATTTGGTCGTTTTCCTTTTATCCCAGTGCCTAAAGCTCAAGGTGTGATTATTGAACCTGGCCTTGAAACTACTCTCTGTAAGGCCCACGCATTTCTTCGTCAAAACCGTGTCTTTAGTGGGTATAGAGTCCACGGTGGCTTCGTAAATGATTGTCTCGGACATGCAAGCTCCATTTATTGGGCACAAATTTTTATCCCTGCATGAACAGCTGGTTTCGTATTGTGTTTGTTTTTGTGTGTTGTGCGCGATTATATTTTTAAAATTTGTAGTTGAAATGAAACTGAATTTTAATCTGTGTCTATTGAAGAGCTTCCTGTTAGTATGCTGGAGTGGAAAATGTCTATCTATCAGTGCTAAGAAATACTTGCCTATATTGAAGGTCACCTCGGGTGAGTAGGGGGGGTGTCACCCGTCATATGTCCAAGTAGCTGCAGAGGAACGTGAAATGAAATGTCTTGCTTAAGAACATACCACACCGCTCGGTCCGAGAATCGAAACCATTATCTTGCAACCATGAGTGCAATACCTTAACCACTTGGTCACGCATCTTCACTACTGGTATGTGCGTGGTGTGGGTGTTTAGCTATATCTTTTAATATTTTTGTGTGTGTATAAATGTACATGTATATATTAATGCATACACGTATGCATATATACATATATATATATATATATATATATATATATATATATATATATATAATATATATATATATCTATTATATATTATATATGATATATATATTATATATATATGACATATATATTACCTATATTATATATATATATGTATATATACCCACGTACACACACACATATATTTACACGTATGTATATACATATATTATTTCTTACTTGTTTCTTTACAAGGCAGAAGAGACGTCTGTCTGGGAATGTATTCTCTCGTAAATTAAATTTAATTCACTATATTATCTTCACTTAACATTTAATTTAATTTAATTACCTTTCAATTCCAATATTTATTACTCTATTATTCGTAGTTAGCCGTCTCGACATAACCGTGTCTCTTCGGTGCAACCAAATTAAGTCTCCATTCATTATATAACTTTTATTAAGAACTGCAAAAGAGAAAAAGAAATAAAAATTAAGAAAAAAAGCGAAAATTGACTGCAATAGATAAAATCTTTGATACCCCAATGAGGAAAAAATTATTATGGTTCATAGTTCATTTTAACTCATTTTCAAAGGAAAGTAAATTTTAATTAATATAAAGACATTTTGTCTAAAATATATATATATATCTATTTTCCTATGTTAACATCGGTAAGTAAATTATAGATAATAATTTATGTGTTATTCAAGGCGACAAGTTCAAACAGAGCTATGTCCAGAATAAAGTACTCGAAGACAAGTTAGATGGGGAATAAAGTAAAATAAAATATTTTACCTTAATCTATTACACACACGCACACACACACACACACATACACACACAGTGTTATATATATATATATGTATTCACACACACACACACAAATATACATACACATATGTTCTCTTATATAAAATCCGTTCTGTCTGTGTGTGTGTGTGTGTGTGTCTTCTCGGATCTCGGGCATCCTCCATCCGATTGCGCTCAAATTTGATATGTAGATACCAACGGTATCAGGGCGTGTATAAGTCTTGAAAAAATTACAAAAATCGATTCCAGGTGAGAATGCGATTAATAAAACCGTTTTTGTCCGGCGTTTTCTTCCGTCAACCTGTAAATAACTGGACTTTCCATTTTTGTATATGTATATGTACATATATATGTACATATATATGCATATATATATATATAATATATATATATATATATATATATATATATATATTATATATATATAATATATATATATATATATATAATAATATCATATATTATATGCGTGTGTGCAACAAACATGAAAAAAATGCTGTCGAGGTTTATGCAGCCGAAGAGGATAAATCAAGTATACATTTGGCAAGCGTATTTTGAAAAATCCGAAACCGGTACTGGATTATCCATTATCTAGGTTTTTCATTTTTCAGATGTTTTTCCTGGAGGTAAGACAAATTTTTTCATGTTTGTTGCACACACGCATCTTTACTAGTACATACGCAGTGAAGCTATACATTAGCGTCGTATTTATTACGTTCGCTATTTTCCAGTAAATATCGGTGCTTCGTTGTACCATTTATTTACTTTTATATATATATATATATATATATATATACACATATGAGAGAGATTACCACTATGTGGACACCCTAATACTAGAAGTAGATCCACTATCGTCTTACCACTATGAAATGTTCTCTAGAAAATTTATCAAACACCAGAAACGTAAGCGAGCATGACAAATGAAAAGTAACAAAAATATAAATTAATCATAAACAATATTTCACTATTAACAGATTACGTAATTCTACTTACGCAATTTGTCTGTAGATCTTCAGTATGATCGACCATACAAATATAATTCGCAGAACTACACACCAGACATCCTCACGAGGTAGAACATGTATGCAGTTCTACCTATTACACTTGTGGTTATTTTTTTAAAAGTCCTCGTTTTGGCGCGCTAAATTACCGGAAATAATACTGCATAAAATAATTTAATGCAGTAGGTTTTGCCGGTTTGAGAATGTATTAATTTAAAATTAAAATTAAAATGAGGGTGAAAAATTCAGTTTCGCTTTCGAGGTGTAGTTCTTTGTTAATTGTCATCACCTTTCTCGTTTTCCTGTCCATTTCCTCAAGCTTGTTCTTTGTTCACCTAACAACACCTGCGCCGTATCGCATTAAAGAAACAACCCATGTGTTCATTGCCCTGATTTTGTTTTGTTTTTTCCATTGAGTCTACTTCCCATAATTAATGTGGTTCTTCTCGCCTCAAGCTTTCTTTCATTTCACTTACCTGGATTTTATCGTATTCCAAAATCCCCAGGTATTTATATCCATTAGTCTCAATATCCTTGATTTTATCGCCGTCAGGTAGCTCTACACCATCAGACGATACTACTTAGCCTCTTTGTATTATCAGCATACCAAAGAAAAATTGAACGAGAAATAGAGGGAGAGAGAGTTTCTGTGTGTGTGTGTGAGAGAGAGAGAGAGAGAGAGAGAGAGAAAGGGAGAGAGAGAAAGAAAGAGAATGAAAAATAAAGGTGCAGAACGAGTGAAAGAGAGAGAAAGAATAAGCGAACCAGAGAGAGAAAGTGAGAGAAAAAGAGGAGGAAAAGAGAGGAAGAGAGAGAGGGGGAGAGGAGGAGGAGGGAAAGAAAAAATAAAATCTCGGTTTTCTTTCGTAAATATTTTTGGACCATATCGGCTACCATATAATCTTGCAAAATAAATTTCCAATGACCGACCTTCCTGGTCTCGTTAACCTCTCTGCGACAGACGATACAAACGAAATTTTGCTAATAATAGCTCGCTTCTTTTATTTTGAATTTATTACACAACTAGCAGAATTGCCCGGCGTTGCTCGGGGCTGAATTGCTTGAAAGTACTGTTAATGATTGCACTGAATTATGATGATTATTCAGGCAAATATTGATATAAGTTTACGGTGGGGGATAAGGACTTAACGATCAACGTGTTGCCATTGCATTGTTTTGGGGGAACCAAATTTCTGATGAGCATATAGGGGCACCAGCTTTAAGTTTGAGAAAGTGTGGTGTGGTAGTCCGGTGTGCTCAAGGAATTGAGTACCTCTATTGGATAGTTGATGACGTCCTCTGGGTCAGGAGTTGTATCGATAGACTGATATACATAGACTTCCCCAGGAATGAGTTTTAGCATTTCATCATTAATATGGTGAACAGTTTTATTTCTCGGGGCCAGAATAGCCCTTTGGCCAATCCAATCCATATTCTGATAATTAGCTTGTAGATCTGGGAACATTGCATCTCTGAGATCAGAAGGCGTCTTAACAAAGGTACAAATGGAATCGATGGCAATATTACCATTTTCATCCCCTGGTATTTTGCCTTCGCCAAGTGCAAGGAGGGTGTGAGGAAATGCTGCTGATGTGATATTACGTTGCATATGAGCACGCATATTGGTGTGAAGTTTGATAGTTACTTCCCTTTATTAAAAAAATATGCATTAAAATGGAAAAAATGATGGTAAATTATTTGTAAAATCGTAGACTCATCGTAGACGCGCGCTAATACCCAGAAGGGCTCGATATGAATCACGACTATAAGATACCCGGTTTTGGTTAAACTGCATCGCAAAATGTGGGAGTAGTTAGGAATCTAAATCGGAGTAGACAGACACACAATCTTTCTTTTATATATAAATATTTTCGTCCTAAAGAACTTTGTATGGATTGAATGGTTACCTCTATGGAAATATATACACGTACATTATACATACATGTGTGTATAGATGAATATATAAATACATTTAAATATCTATATACACTTTTGGGCGATCTTTCTGCTACTTAGAGATAACTTTAGATCTTATTTTCGTCCAAAAAAACTTTGTGCGGAGTGAATGGTTACGTCTATGGAAATATATACACACACGTTATACATACATCTGTGTATAGATGAATATATAAATACATTTAAATATCTATATACACTTTTGGGCGATCTTTCTGCTACTTGGATATACTTTAGATCTTATATTCGTCCTAAATAACTTTGTATGGAGTAAATGGTTACCTCTATGGAAATATATACACACACACATTATACATACAACTGTGTATAGTTGAATATATAAATACATTTAAATATCTATATACACTTTTGGGCGATGTTTCTGCTACTTGGATATACTTTAGATCTTATATTCGTCCTAAAAAACTTTGTATGAATTGAAAAATAAAATGAATTGAAATTTTTAAGAAAGGAATTTGTTTACATACATGTGTGAAATGGCAAATGTTTGTGCAGTTGTCCGAAATGGAGCCAGGGTAAATGTGTGGAACTGATGTATAATAATGAATAGGCCTTCTTGTTGTGAATATTAATTTGATGAATATGAACTGAAAACCAGTGGTGTAGCAAAAAGGATGACCAGTCTGACTGGCTCATCCCTGTCACACACGCCAACCACACACACAACACGCACCCTCACACACACCACACACACGCACACACACACACTACACACACGCACACACACACACACACACGTTAGCTTACAATTTTCTTTATATATTTGCGTGTCTATGTGTGTTAAGAGGAAGTGGGAGTAATATGCAGAGTAAAGGCTTTGAAGTGAAATGGTAGTTTTCTCGAATTTTTTTCTGAAATGGGGGTGAAATTGAAAGAAATTTTGTATGTCATGACCGAATGGAAGTACCTTTGAAAAATCATAGGTAAACTCTAATTGAAGAAATTGTGTGAGGAGTAAATCGTTATGTATTATTTGTTTCTGTTTGCTGTGTTTTTTTTTAGTAGTGGTTTAAGGTACACTTGCAAAGAGAAGCATGAGAATTATGGTGATAGCATGAGTGATCCGTTTTATATAAATACTTTCACTTTAATCGTTGCACACTTGCAAAGAGAAAGGAGGAGAAATTAGGGTGATAGCGTGAGTGAAGCAGATCGCTCCGTTTGTGTGTGTGTGTGTGTGTGTGTGCTGTAGCCCACACTAAGAAAAGCACTTCACTTACACACCACAATGTGAGTTTTCCTCGAAATTTTGCTTAATTGGGGTTGAAATTGAAAAACTGGACCTGGCACGACCCGATGTATTCTACTCTTAAAAATGCTAGGTAAATTGTAATTGAAGAAATCCTATATTGTAGATTTCTATAAGAGACAAAGGGAGGCAGATAAAATCTGCCTTTTATAATAAGAGATTTCCTTCATCATCATCATCATCATCATCGTGGTCGTCGTGGTCGTGGTCGTGGTCGTGGTCGTCGTGGTCGTCGTCGTGGTCGTCGTCGTGGTCGTGGTCGTCGTGGTTGTCGTCGTCGTGGTCATCGTGGTCGTCGTGGTTGTCGTCGTCGTGGTCATCGTGGTCGTCGTGATCGTCGTTGTTGTTGTTGTTATTATTATTATTATCATTATTATTATTATCATTATCATTATTATTATTATCATTATTATTATTATTATTATCATTATTATTATTATCATTATCATTATTATTATTATCATTATCATTATTATTATTATCATTATCATAATCATTATCATTATTATTATTATTGTTATTATTATTATTATTATTATTATTATTATTATTATTGTTGTTGTTGTTGTTGTTTTTGTTGTTGTTGCTGTTGTTGTTGTTATTATTATTGTTATTATTATTATTATTATTATTATTATTGTTATTATTATTATTATTATTATTGTTATTATTATTATTATTATTGTTATTATTATTATTATTATTATTGTTATTGTTATTATTGTTATTGTTATTATTACTATTATTATTAGTATTGTTGTTGTTTTGTTGTTGTTATTATTATTATTATTGTTATTGTTATTATATTATTATTGTTATTGTTGTTGTTCTTGTTGTTCTTGTTGTTCTTGTTATTCTTGTTGTTGTTGTTGTTCTTCTTCTTCTTCTTTTCTTCTTGTTTTATTCTTGTTGTTGTTGTTGTTGTTCTTCTTCTTCTTCTTCTTCTTGTTCTTGTTGTGTTGTTGTTGCTGTTGTTGTTCCTGTTTTTCTTGTTGTTGTTGTTGTTGTTGTTTTTGTTGTTGTTGTTATTATTATTATTATTATTATTATTATTATTATTATTATTATTATTATTATTATTATTATTGCCTAGTTAGTGCAATTTGTATTTGTCTGAATATTTTTTTATCATGCTTAATGCACCTATTATGATAGGAATTGTTCTGCTTTTAGATTCCCATCTGGTTATCTCTATTTCCACGTCTTTGTATTTTGAAAGTTTCTCCATTTCTTTTAGAGACACGTTTTCATCCGCTGGTATTGATACATCAATTAGAAAACATTTTTTTCTTCATGATCTCTGACAACTATATCTGGTCTGTTGGCCTTAGTTTCTCTATCTGTGTGTATCGGCATATCCCAGAGTATGGTTGCTTTCTCGTTTTCTGTGACCTTTTCTGGTGTGTGCCTATACCATCTTTTTTCTGTTGTTATTCCATAATGTTGGCATAGCTTCCAGTGTATATAGGTCCCAACTCTGTCGTGTCTGTGAATATATTCCTTCTTCGCCAGGACTGGGCAGCCAGAGATAATATGATTTATTGTTTCTTGTCCATCTCCACATATTCTGCAGTTACTTGTTATATTTTTTTATTACATGTTTTTGGTAATTTATGGTGGGGAGGTTTTTGGTCTTGTGCTGCAATTAAAAATCCTTCTATCTATGCTTGAGTCCTGAGCTTCTCAACCATTGTTGGGATTTTTCTTTGTCTATTTCTTTTGCATTTAGTTTAGTCCAGTATTTACCATGAAGGGGCTTTTCTTGCCATCGCTTTATCATGGTTCGTTGCTGTTCTATTTTTAGTTTGGATTTCATTTGTTTATAGCTTTTGTTGTTTCTACATATTCTTCTTCTTCTTCTTCTTCATATTGTAGGTGGTATGATTTCTTGTTTGTATTTGTCAGCTTCCTTAAATACTGAGAACAGTTTTTGTTTTGCTCGTGTTTTGCTGCTATTTGTATCAGTTTCCTTCCTCTGAAGTAGATATTTTTCAGTCCTATGGTGTTTATTTTATAGTAGTTTTCCAGCTGTATAAGGCATCTACCACCATCTATACGTGTATATATAGCCTTTCTATGTTAGAATTTGGGTGATGCATTCTAGATCCTGTCATTATTTTTCTTGTTTTCCTATTTATTTTGGTCAGTTCATTTAGTGTTCAGTTAAGGATATTGTAGCTGTAACTTATAACTGGGACGGCTAAAGTGTTGATACCTATTATCTTGTTTCAAGCATTGAGCTCTGTTTTCAGTATTGATATAACTCGTCTATAATATTCTTTTTTTATTTTCTCTTTCATTTGTGTGTGTTGTGTCTTATCTAGTTCATGGATTCCTAAGTATTTGTAAGCTTTGTTTTGGTTTAATTCTTTTATTTCATTGGTTTTATGTAGTGTGATGTTGCTACTCTTAATTAGTTTTCCTCATTTTATGGTTACTTTGGCGCATTTTTCTAATCCAAATTTCATATCTATTTCTTTGGTAAATCCATGAACTGTCTTTAGTAGTGTTTCCAGTTGTTTGTCATTTGTAGCGTATAGTTTTAGGTCATCCATATATAAAAGGTGGCTGATCTTTTTGCCATAACATTTATATCCGCATCCAGTTCTGTTTAGCATATCCGATAGAGGTGACAGTGCTAAGCAGAAAAGGAGTGGAGAGAGCGTATCTCCCTGGAATATTCCTCTTCCAATGAGGATGGCTTTGGTTTTCACAACTCCCTCTTTTGTTTGGAGCTGTAGCACTGTTTGCCATTTATTCATAGAGCGTCCTATGTACTTTATAATTGTTGGTGCAACTTTGTTCATGGCTTTATTATTATCATCATCATCATCATCATCATCATCATCATTATTATTATTATTATTATTATTATCATTATTATTATTATTATTATCGAAAAGTATTTGCAAATTGCCAATACTGTTATTATCAATATATATTTTTATTATTCTTTCTCTTTCCTTTGTTATCTCATTAAATCGAATTTCATTGAATATTTTTTGTTTTATTAGAATGGATAAAAATGAACCTGGCTCCCGCTCTCTCCCACCATATTATTTTATATTATTATTAGTATTATTATTATTATTATTATTATTATTATTATTATTATTATCATTATTATTATCATTATTATTATCATTATTATTATTATTATTATTATTATTATATTATTATTATTATTATTATTATTATTATTATTATTATTCAGTAGTTTTATTTTTATAGCGTGCTTTCTCTTCACTACCGAGCGCAGCACTCTGTGCCTTAGGTATGTGCTGTGATTTGTTGTGATGCTGTGATGGCTATTGTATGGAAAGTGTTCTGCGTAGGATGTGTGCAGTGCCTAGTAGTGCAATTTTCTGTATGTTATATGTGTTTGTAAGTCCTGGTGTTTTTGTTATGTATTTGTCTGAATATTTTTTTTGTCATGCCTAATGCACCTACTATGATAGGAATTATTTCTGTTTTTAGATTCCACATTCTGGTTACCTCTATTTCCACGTCTTTGTATTTTGAAAGTTTCTCCATTTCTTTAAGAGACACGTTGTCATCTGCCGGTATTGATACATCAATTAGAAAGCATTTTTTTCTTCATGATCTCTGACAACTATATCTGGTCTGTTGGCCTTAATTTCTCTATCTGTGTGTCTCGGCATATCCCAGAGTATGGTTGCTTTCTCGTTTTCTGTGACCTTTTCTGGTGTGTGCCTATACCATCTTTTTCTGTTGTTATTCCATAATGTTGGCATAGCTTCCAGTGTATGTAGGTTCCAACTCTGTCATGTCTGTGAATATATTCCTTCTTCGCCAGGACTGGGCAGCCAGAGATAATATGATTTATTGTTTCTTGTCCATCTCCACATATTCTGCAGTTATTTGTTATATTTCTTATATCATTATTATTATTATTATTATTATTATTATTATTATTATTACTACTACTATTATTATTATTATCATTATTATTATTATTATCATTATTATTATTTATGTCTTTTCCGAAATGTCTTTGTCAATATTTATTAGAATACAATGTTATAAAACATCAGATCTTCAAATGAAATCCCGAAACGAAATAAAAGACATAAAATTTTAAAATATGTTTTGTAAAACCAAACATAAAAGTTCAGTTTCTTTCTAACAAAAAATAGCACACGCTTACTCATACATACACACGTACACATTCATTCACATACACATACACACAGCTAGGAACCCATATACAGATATACACGTACACGCATGCGAACATAAATATGGAAGCGCAAACGCATACTGACACAGATACGTGAACACATATACATACATACACACACGAACATACACATACCCATATAGAAACACATTCACACATATGCTCATACACACGTACAAACATACATACAAGCACAAGTACTTATACAAATGCACACATACATACAGACAAACGCATACAGACGCACATACACATACACTCACTCAGACACACACATACATACGTGCACATACACACATGCACACATATACGCATAAAAAATCCGCCATTTTGTTTCTGACCGTTTCATGTTTGCATTCTCCTGTTTGAAAATCTAATTATTTTCTTTAATTAATTGATTTCTTTATTGATTCATTATATTAATATCTATATTTGGTGGTTATCGAGCAAAATTGATCTTAATCCATTCAATCCAATACAATTTTTTCTCCTTTTTCTTAAAAAAATATATACTTTGTTTTTATTTCTCACTGTATTTTGCAGACGAGTTTTAACCAATCAATGTCTTTTTAGTCAAATATCGAACTAAGACAGATATTTATTTTTTTATCGTCTTCCGGTTTCAGTTATTACACTGCGGCCATGCTGGAGCACTACCTTAAAGAATTTTAGCCGAACGAATCGCCCCTAGTATTACTTTTAAGCCTGATGGTTATTCTATCAGTTTCTTTTGTCGAACCGCTAAGTTACTGGGACGTAAACACACCAACAACGATTGTCAAGCGATGGGGAGGGGGAAAACACATACACAAAGACACACACACATTTATATGCACGACGAGCTTCTTTCAGTTTCCGCCTTCTTCTAAGGCTTTGGTCGACCCGAGGCTATTGTAGAAAATACTTGCCGAATGTGTTACGCAGGGGGAGCGAAACCAGAATCATATAATTGTGAAGAAAACTTCCTGTATTTGATATTAAAAAATATCGATTAAAAGAATCCAGTGAACTTGCCGTGAGGAATGGTAAATCCAAGATATCAGACAGACCTTTCTGAAGGGAAAGTTGACTAAAGAGCAATTAATAAGAAACGGCAGAGTTTTACATCCTCTCATAGTTTCTCTCCTGTCAAATTTCCCTAGAAGAAGGACATTGTTCGAAACGTTGGATTTTCTACTCCCGCACGACAGTTTGACTATACACGTTTTATCGATTACACTGAATAGTGCATGTCTTGCGAACGCAGACCTACACCAACCCCTATGGAATCTGTTTGATCATATCTTTACCCAATGCTGGTTAAAGCCACGGTTTAGTAACAGTCATATCTTGCCATCGGCCGATTAACTGGTCTATCAGTATCGAGACACCACTTTGTGCATCCTTATAAAACCCTCTAGAACGACTTTTAAAGAAGTATATAAATAAACGGATTTCGGGGCCAACTCTTTGCAGAGTGTCGAGGGCGACTGGGCGAAATTCACCTTCACTCTTGGGGCAGCTCCTTGATGGGTTTAGTCTCACAAATCGACTCCAGGATTTATTTTTATTGCAGAACCGTTGAGTTACAGGGCTACATAGAACCTCGGGGACCACAGGGACCGATACTGACTACATTGCTAATACCTTGGTTTCGACAAATAGAGATTACTCGCTTAAGGAAGCAACGATCAAAGTTCATTGAACGTCATGATCAATGGGCTTTACTAGGTAGCTACAAAAAGATCGATCCAGTGTGTTAAGTGTTTATGTGTGACAGAAGACTCTTGGGTCTATGATCGCTGACATCCGTAGAAATGGTACATGAAACAACAGAAAAAATTCTTTGAGAATTTGACGTCAGAGATTGATCTAATACTGCAATTTCTTTTCTAAGGATACCATAAAAGTATTGTTGAATAAATACATTTTTAACTTTTCAACGGAAGCCCCAAAAATTTGATCTCCGAAGAAACATGTCACGATATTGAATTGACGACAACCTGATCTGCCCTCGAAGTATATAAGATAAATAGAAAGAACCTTTAACACACCTACACTTACATGCAATGTAAACATCTATGTCGTAATGGCTATTGATGAATCTGAGAGAAAGGTCGCCTGCTATATTTATCATACGTCCATTTTGAAAGAAGAAGAAAATAAATTATGCGGTTTCTTGCTTCGGAATCAAAAATAATAGACGTGGCTTAACCTATTTCCTTGTAGTAATCTGGTTTTCTATTCAATATCGCTTACTGTGATGAATATAGATTTCTTATGAGCAAAAATATGGAAACAAAATTGTTTATTGTAGGAAATGTTCTGTCCGCAGCTTCGGAGATTTCGTTATCAAATAGTGAAGATTATATGGGATGTGTTTCGTCGACACCTTAATACAATGTATTTTACACGAATTTAGAAACGTATATTTGTATTGGTGGGTGTGTACGCATATATTCATATTCATATATATGTGTTTGTGTATGTATATATATATATATATATTTATATATATATATAATATACACACACACATATTTATATATATATACATGTGTGAATGTGAGTGCGTGTGTATGTATGTATTTATGTATATATGTATATGTGTGTGTGTTTATGCTTGTATATGCATATGTATACGTAGTCATATATATATATATATACATCTATCTATATATCTATTTAACCATCTATCTATTCATCTACCTACCTGTATATATATATATATATATATATATATTCTCATACATACACACACACACTCATATATACATATATATATTATATACACACGTTCCTGCATATTGTTTATTTCTCTGTCTTTTTGGGGGGCAATCTTGGACAAATACACAAGTTTGGATATATTTAACACACATACACACATATATATGCTTACATATGCATGTGTATTCACAAAAGCATGCACACAAACAACGGACACATACAAACATGTATATGTGTTTGTATATACGTACTTATGTGCATAGAAGTTTGCGCATGTAAGTACGTATCACTTTGCTTTCCTGTTTATATATATATACATACATACATACATACATACATACATATATATGTATATATATAATATATATATATATATATAGATATATATATATATATATATACATATACATACATACATACATATATATATATATATATATATATATATATATATATATATATATATATAATATATATTATATATATCTTGCCTAAACCTCACGTATATTGATAAACTACAAACAATACCCGAAATAAAATTAAAGAAAAAGAGCCTAAAAAACAAATGCATATTTCCAATAAACCAATTTTCCCAAGAAGCATCAGTGGAGATCGTGATGCTTTCAAAACAGATAGAGATAATGTTGGCAAAACACTGGAACTCAAACAGAATCCGTGTAATGTTTCGGAAGAAGAGCTAACAGCTAACTCGACATTCCCTCGCTGTTTGGTGTTCATTTTTTTTTTTCTTTTACGTCTAATGTCAGGAGAAAAATAATACTATTACATAAGACGCAGTTTGATTGGCTGGCTGTATCGAACACAGAGTAATCGAAGGTGAAGGTGGATGTTGAAAACACAGGAACAGAGATGATTGGGAATTAGAAGATAATAACGATGCGTGTAAATATATATATATATATATACATACATACATATATATATATATATATATGTATATATGTACTTATGTAATATATATATTTATGTATGCACGTATATGCATGTATGAATATATGGATGTATTTAGGTAGTATATCCATATATACATGCGTGTATCTATGTATGTAGTCATAACTGTTTATAAATACGTACGCACTAACGCTTATATAAGCACATACCTACATATATATACATAATTCATGTACATATGTACATGAGTATTATGCATGTTTTAAGGCATGTGTATATATATGTAATCATACATATAAGTATATATGCATGTATATTGTGTGCATATGTGTATGAATATATAGATTGATAAATACACACGCACGATATATATATATATATAATATATATATATATATATATATATATATATATATATATATATATATATATTCCCAAATTAGGTTAGCTAAAATATGTTTGTCACACATTTCAACTGCTAAAGGCAAATACACTGACAAACATATTTCTGCTAAACTTTGTGATTATACGTAAATACTGCTTAGCGCATTTACTCAGATATATATATATATATATATATATATATATATATATATATATATATATATATATATAGGGAGAGTTACGAAAAAACACAAAAGACGAAGACAGGTGGTGTACAAAACAAACAGATGTATTAGTATAACGCTCAGAAATAGAAAAAGTCTTTTACGTTTCGAGCCTACGCTCTTCTACAGAAAGGAACACAGAAAAAAACAAGGAGAGGAAAAATGTGTGTAGTGGCTACACACACACACACACACACACAAATACACACACGAACACACACACACACATGTATATATATATATATATATATATATATATATATTATATATATTAGAGGAATTATTTTACCAATTGTCCTGTTTATGTTAGATACCATATATATATATATATATGATTCGGGCATGTACGTTACAATGTTACAAGTACTCTATTCTGGCTAACCACATCGTATGATATCGAACAATGGGAAATTGTTCAAGGTAAACAATTACATGATATTTCAGCCGATGGGTAAATCTTGAGTCCGCTTCATTGGATTTTATATGCTATGCAGAGTGTATATCTAAAACGTTAAAAAAAAAAACAGAATGGAAAAACTTTACATTTACAAACCTTTCATATTACAGTATTATATACAATACGTACACTTTAACTCTCTGTCCGACACGTGTTTCTATTGTATAGATATCTTAGAATGTCCGATACGTGTTTCTATTGCATAGATACGTGTATCTATTGTAAAGATATCTTAGGTATCCGGTTGCATCCTGTTGTTCGATTGTATAATGAGCTCGTTCAACATAAAGTTATTCATGGAGCTATCTTCAAGTTGTTAGCACTAAGAGACTTTGAAGTGAATTGAAGAGTATATATTAAGTGGGAGATATGTCTTTAGTACTGAGGATACCTCTGCTGTCCTCACAAATCCTAGCAGATTTAGTTACTTACACCTGTATCATTTGTCGGGTGGTGTCCAACTTTCCTCATATGTGTTGATTTTAAACCACATCTTCTCTAGTTTCCCAGCCTAACTTCATCCCTCGTATGCCTATATACCTATATATATCTATGCATATATTCATTTGAATGAATGTAGTGTGTGTATGTAGATCGTTAGCCACTACACACATTTTTTACTCTCCTCGTTTCTCTCGTATTTTCTGTGTCCCTTTCTGTAGAAGAGCTTCGGCTCGAAACGTAAAAGACTTTTTCTATTCCTGAGCGTTATACTAATACATCTGTTTGTTTTGTACACCACCTGTCTTCGTCTTTTGTTTTTTTTCGTAAACTCTCCCTACATATATATATATATATAATATATATATATATATATATATATATATATACATACATACATACATACATACATACATACAACATACATACATACATACATACATACATACATACATTGATAGATGGATATGCATATTTACATACAGAGTATATGTGTGTTTGTATGTATATATGCATACATACATAGATACACACACACACACACATATGTTCTCTGAGGAAAAGGCCTTTTTTCTTCGAGAGAAGCCATGTCGTATTTTGAGCCTGAAAGATGACAGGATAGTTCACAGCGCGCTATACAAGCTTGTCCGATTATTGTACTATCAGAGCATGAAACTTATAGTAGCTCACATTTAAATCCTGTGCTTCTTAATCGATATATATATATATATTATCTTGTTAGAAAGATATAGATGATGTATATCTGTATTTATATGTTATATATGTGTGTATAAGCATTGTACATGTATATATATATATATATATAATATATATATATATATATATATATACATATACACGTATATATGTGTGTGTTTATTAGTTTGTATAAGTGTGTCCTTGTCTATGTGTGCTGCGTTTGTCTGTCTCCGTGTATATGTAAATACAGAAAGCCACAAATCAAGCATCATCGCAAAATATGGAGGTTTTATTTCAATACCTGTCGTTTACGCTTAATAAATACATCAAAGAGTAATATCTTCTCCTTTATATAAATGCTAGGAAATTGCAATGCAGGTCTCTCCTTGATCCTGCGCAGCATTAGTTTATGTGCTTCTATTTATGCAATAAACGATTTATTAGCGATGGTCGACGTTTGTGTGTACAAGTTTAATTTCATCCATTCTTTGGGTATAATGCACAGATACTTATTTCACAAAAATTCTAGAGTTAGCAGCAAATATGACAGAAGAGATGCCAGGCATTTGGTCTTCTTCCTGTACCAGAGAAAAATCAATGCAATGCATTTAATGTTTCTGTTTACCAAATTCACCGCCAAAGAAAAGAAACGGCTTATCATTAAACAAGTTATATAAGATACCGACTTTTTTTTTTAATACACTACTATAAAGTCAATTGTTTTACCCCACTTGAACTCATGCATATATATACATACAACTTAACTATCTATCTATCTATCTATATCTATCTATCTATCTATCTATCTATCTATCTATCTATCTATCTATCTATCTATCTATCTATCTATCTAACTAACTATCTATCTATCTATCTCTCTATCTATCTATCTATCTATCTATCTATCTATCTATCTATCTATCTATCTATCTATCTATCTATCTATCTATCTATCTATCTATCTATCTCTTTTGATAGTATTCGTTGACAGATCGACTCGTAAGTTAACTACTTATTTTATTGTGTTTCTCGAAAAGTTTCGTTGTAAATTTTGCACACGGAGTGTGTAAGACACCCAGCTGTCGTCTGGGTGTATTTTCCGGAGGGGATTATGCCCCCAGGGGCATTTTCAGCCTCAAATATATTTCACAATTTTGGCTGCAATAACTTGTTTTTTAACATAATGTCGGCGAAGCGTTTCTAGTAAATTACGAACGCTGTTCTCTTTCTTCTCGTTTGTATCCATTGTTTACGTTCCACATTGTCGTAGTGTTGTGACTTTCCAAACGCTCAACTTTCGTTTGAGCCTGTGTTAAATATAGAAATCGCCCATAAGGGCATTTTCAATCTATTTTATTTTTTTCTCTTGAAACAAAAAAATAATAATGTCAAGAAATCTTATAGTGGAAAAATATTCTGCTATGTTTTCTGAAGAAAACTTTCCCAGTTTGCAAAATACAATCGACAAACGCGCTGACAGTAAAATGGATAATACTCAAACCACCACCACCACCACGTCATCCACTACCTCAACTACCAACAACAACAACAATGACAACAAGAATAACAACATTGCGACACCATTTCGATATCTGCTGCCTCGGCTGTCTCTTCTGCCACTGCACCGACCCCCACCAACAACAAAAACAAAAAAAAGAACAATTATTATAAAATAATTAATAAAAAAAAAAAGCCCAGAGAAGGCTACCACAAGCAAAATAGAAAAATGCTTGAAACCCATCTGGAACTACAAAGACTATGTAACCTGGTGGAACAAGTTCGCCCACATACAAGTGGTTTTCCACACCGAAGAGTTAGCTAGACGTTTCTCAACGCTAACTCTTCATTCAGATGAACTCCAACTTACACCAAGCTATCGGGGACAGAAAGTGACTAAGATCACTTTAACAATGTCCCCAAAATAGCTAATAATCTATGGCTTGTAAAGGCCTTATGTGTAAAAATGACAAATTTTACTATTTTAGAAACCACGGTCACGGAGCATAAAAACTGGGGGGGAAAAAAGTAGAATTTCTTCTACATATACATCAAGAAGACATTAAAAAAATACCCACCCAGATATGTGTATCAGACGACCACAAGTTGTATGTGGTCGTCGATGGCAGAAGACCACGTTGCTACATATGCGGCAGTGAGCAACACCTAAAAAAAGACTGCAAATCTGCCGCAAGAAAACAACAGCAACAACAACAGCAGCCGGAAAAAAAACCGATAAACCAGGTTACTCCACACCACGTTTTGCAGGAACAAACCTCACCAACCACAAACCCACCCAACTGCAGCACCAAGAACAGAAGCAACATCACCAACAACAACAACACAGAATAAACCAACTCCCAAACCAAGGACATCTGCCAAAAAGACACTCAGAGAAAATGAAGAAACAATTACAACTCCAAATCCCCACAAAATTGAGACCCCAAACAACACAACAATACTACAATCACTCAAACACAAAATACCCACACCCCACCTCCAAAACGCATACACCACAACCAAACGCTCACCAACCAACACCAAAACAAAAATCAACACAGTCGACAATAGACCCCAATATTTCCCTCTTCCAGGCTCTGATTCGTCTGATTTGTCATTAGACGAAGAAGACACGGAAGATTGGCAAATAGCCACAGGGGGGGGGGAGAAGAAAAGGGGAAAAAAAAGAAAAGAAAAAGTAACAAAAAAGCAGGAAGATACACCACTCCCGAAACAAAAACATCCACAGAAAAAAAAACATCAACACAAACACACCATCATCAAACCCCCCAACATGTTGACAGTCATAAACACAAACAACCACGACCTAATGGAACACATTAGGTCAACACCAACATAACTGAAACGACATAAAAACAAGTAACCACCCACACACAACACCACCACAACACATTAAAATAATACACGTAACACAGAACACATACAGCACCCTGAAATCTCTTTACCCTGATGCAGTAGGGAGATTTCAAAAGTATTCATCGAAAAAACTGTACAAAAGCCTCATAGAAGAAGACCGTGAGGTGAAAGACAAAGGACTTTCGAACAACAAGTAACCTTTTCTCTCTCTCTTTCCTTTTTTGCACTTTCTTTTCGTGTGTAAAACACAATTTTATCGGAACATGCTCAGAATAGGCAGTATAAATGTACGTGGTTTGGGGTCGCCTTGGAAACAAGGCTACCTGTTAAATGACATCAAATCACTAAATCTGAATATCATAGCCATCAGTGAGACCAGACTCCACAGCTTGCGGGCACTCCAGCACATTTTCGGTACACATTTCAACATTTATTTTTCTCCGTGTCTACCGAGAATGGGCGGAGGTGGCACCGCGGTGCTTATCCGGAAGAGTCTGGATCTCAAAGTAAGAGCAAATTTCCTAGACCCGGAGGGTAGGCTGGTCGTTTTGGATATCGATGGCAGCAATGAGTGAGCTTTTCGACTGATAGCAGTTTATGCTCCGTCCTTAACAGGCCGACCAGATTTCTTTCGACGTCTAGAGTCTTTCATGGGAACGTCTCGTCCTTTACTTTTAGTGGGGGATTGGAATGCCACCCTGGACACGCATCTAGACTACGTGGGCAGAGATAGCAATAGAAGGGGATGCAAATGCCTCAAAGGCCTGCTCAGACGTTTCCAACTGTCTGACAGGTACCGACTGGACCACCCGAATGTGCCAATGTAGACATGGAGTAACCGCATCGGGTCGTCCAGATCATACTTAGATAGAGTATTCTGTAGGACAATAGATAAAAATAGTGTAGGTTGTCCACAATTTCATATAGTCAGTTACACAGATCACAAGTTTGTGACTTGTACACTTGACTTAGATAAGACACATAGGCAGGGTCCTGGTTACTGGAAACTGAACGCGTCTTTTACAGCACGACAGGTTTACAGGGACCGGATCAGTACATTAGTTAAGAGAGCTTTGACGGGTACCATCATCAACAACAGATGGTGGTATGCCCTAAAAAAAGCAATTAAAGCAGAATCAGTCAGATACAGTAGAGCCCTAGCATTAGACCGAAATAGAATAGAGGGAGAATTAGTTAAGGTTTTAGAAGAGGCACTTAGAACTGGCATCGCGTCCAACGTGCTGGCGGCGAGATTGGCCCTCGACCAACACCTCAACGCCAAACACGAGGGATGCGTTGTCAGAGCTAGGATGCGTGCTCTGAGGAACGAAGGAGTTGGAGCCGCCCAAGAGGCCCGAGTGGTGGAGACGCAACGAGGCAACAGATCCACCATCAAGTCTCTTATAGATGAACAGGGGCGCGAATTGCTCGAGCCTAAAAGGATGTGTGGGTCTTTTCAACAACACTTCACACAACTGTTTGGGACAAGTGGTGAGTCAGAACGCAGAGTGGACTTTAGTGCCTACCTGCATGCCTTGCCACGACTCTCAGCAAGAGAGGTGGAGTCTTGTGAAAGGCCTATCACAGCTGCGGACGTACAGGATGCGATGGTAGGCTGCGCGAGAGACAAGTCACCAGGCTTGGATGGTCTGCCCTACGAACTTTATTTTCATATGCCAGACTTGTTTGGAGGCGTCTTGGCAGCTGTCTACTGCAACTGGCAGCAGAACGGGAGTATTCCTGCTTTTGTGAAGCGAGGAGCAGTGGCACTGATTAAGAAAGACCCAAACAAGGGTGACGTCATAGATAATTTCAGGCCCATCACTCTGCTCAACGCAGATTTGAAAATTTTGGCCAAGGTGTTAGCCGAGAGGTTGGCGCTTGTCATCAAGAAACTAATCGACAAGGCGCAAACATGCGCCGTGCCGGGTAGAAGTATTCATGACAACCTCCATCTGATGCGCTACATCATAGACAGGGTAGTTAAAAATCCTGGCATGGGTGGGGCGCTGATCAATTTGGATCAATCAAAAGCCTTCGATAGGGTAGACCATCACTACTTGGAGGCTGTCCTTAAGCGGCTGGTTTCGGTCCAGTTTTCCGCGGTTGGATCGCTGCCTTATACAGCGGCATCCGCTCAGTAGTTCGCGTAAATGGTCATCTATCCAGACCTTTTAACATCATGCGTTCGGTTCGTCAGGGATGCCCCCTCTCATCGCTGCTGTATGTACTGACTCTTGAGCCACTACTGCGGAAACTGGCGACGCTGAGGGGCATCCCACGAGAGCTGGGATGCGGGAGGAGCGTGTCTGCATACGCGGATGACGTCACCGTCATAGTGTCGAGCTACGAGCACATCGAGCTGGTCGGCGAGACACTAAAAGAATACGAAGCGGTAACGGGAGCAAAAATTAACCGGGAAAAGTCAGTGGGCTTGCGGCTCGGCACCTGGAGAAGCAAGCCCATGCCGTCCAACAGCGTCTCCATCGTGGGACGCTGGACGGACGGGCCGGTTAAATTGCTCGGGGTCTGGTTCGGTCCGGACCTCCAAATGGAGAAGAACTGGGGCGAGATAACGACTAGGGTGGCTACTCTCACCCAGAAATGGACTAGAGAAAGCTATCCCTAAAAGGTCGGGCGGAGGTGGCGAACGCGTACATCGCATCCGTCATCGAGTATCGTCTGACCGTCGTGCCTTATCCCGACCCTACCATCACCAAACTGGAACGTATACTCTTCCGGTTCATGTGGAAGGGAAACGTTCCGATGGTTAGGCGATCCATTTGCCGTCAACACCCGCTAAATGGAGGGCTGGGCATGCCGTGGTTGATGATGCGCAGACATGCGCTGAGACTGCGACATCTCCGGCGCTTCATAGACAACGGTGAACAGGTGTGGTCGCCTTTTGTGCGGCGCGCTTTCCCGCAGCTCGTCTCCTTGGACGAACTACAGTCATGGATCAAGCAGAGACCAAGGCTAGGCGAATGGCACCGCGAGTGTCGCGTTGCTCTCAAGCAACTCTGCCGTCCGGGATCGAACTTGTGCGACTCCATCACAACAAAGGCATTCTATAGAGGATTAGTGGAGGGGAGGTGCGACGACGAACTCGGGCAGAGTCTGGGCGTCGACGAGGAACACCTGACCCGCCTGTTCAGGACAACTTTCGGGCCGGGACCTATGAACAATCACCAAAGATCCCTGGCCTGGCAGTGCTATCGAGAAGCATTACCTGTTCGTGATAAGCTCTACAGACACGGTTCCAGACACACTGGACCGACTTGCCCGAGATGCGGTCAGAGCGACGAAACCGTTCTGCACGCACTCGTGCAATGTCCAACCATTTCCGACCTGTGGGCTTATGCCGAACGGCTGCTGTCACGTGTGGGACGAATCCGCCTATCGGCCGGGTCTATCGTGAGAATTGCTCCGCCCCCTTCCCTCAACCGGGAAGGCAAGGCAGTTTCATCGTACTAGTGGCCATGGTGAAAGAATGTGTGTGGTGGACTCGAGCGAAAGGATTAGAGACAAACACTTACCTCTCTGGCCAATCGCTCATCAACTTTTTCAAGTACCACTTGAAAAGGAAGGTGAGAATGGAGAGGGAAGTTTTGTCTCGCGAAAGATTCAAAAAAAGATGGGTGAATGTTGCAAAGATGGTGCGTGCTAGTAACGAAACCATTTTGAGCATGATCCTGTAGATCGTAAAAAAGAAAGAAAGAGAGCATTTTGATCTCATGTGGTTATTTCCTCCCTGACTGAGGTTCCCGTGGTCTTTTCTGTAGGCTTTTCTTCCCACGGATGAACCCAATCTTGTTATATCAATGTTTATATCATTATTTCTGTGATACACGATTTCCTTTTTTTTTCCTTTTTTCCCTCCTCTCGATCCCTTTTGATCGCAATCTTACATTTATTTTCTTTTTTTCCACCCTCGAAAAGAAAAGCTCTGCATTTGTATTTGTCCCCTCTGTATTCAGCCCTGTGTGGCTAATAAAAGAAAGTTATCTATCTATCTTCTATCTATCTATCTATCTATCATCTATCTATCTATCTATCTATCTATATCTATCTATATCTATCTATCAATCTATCTATCTATCTATCTATCTATCTATCTATCTATCGATTTACCTACCTACCTATCTATCTATCTATCTATCTATCTATCTATCTATCTATCTATCTATCTACCTATCTATCTGTCTATCTATCTATCTATCTATCTATCTATCAACAGTCTGTCTGTCTGTCTATCTACTTATTTAGCACTAATTATTTTTCTATTTATATATTTCTCTCTCTTTCCATCTCTCTATCTCTAACCCTTTATGTATGTGAGTGTGCTTGAGCGCGTGTATATAATCTTTGGATATAAATAATTTTCAAAGTGCATATCCAAAACATGTCAATGCATAAGGAGATTAAGATTAGTACCTATATACGTTTTTTAATTATTATTACAGTAAATTAAACAGTGCATTTTAATTTAAATATGCCCTACATGTTTCTACTGCGTGGATATCTCACGATATGGCTTTTCTTTGCATCCAGTTTGTTTTTCTAGTTAAGATTCTATGCAATTCTACCCAAAGTGTTGCACAATCTTGTGGTTTGAAGCTAAGAGTGTATGTCTGCATGTGCATATATATATATTATAATATATATATATATATATTAAATTAGAGATAAAACCACTATTAGGCAAATCATACAATGAAAAACTTAAGCCAAAAAAAGATAATTAATTATCTTTTTTAATAATTTTGATATATATTTAAATAATATAAATTAATTAATCTTATGTATTGGCTTAAGTTTTTCATTGTATGATTTGCCTAATAGTGGTTTTATCTCTAATTTAATATAATATAATACTTTACTATAAAATTGGATTCAATCATAAATCTGATTTTCCCTGTAAGTTTGGATTTATTCCCTAATATTTTAATTATATATATATATATATATATATATATATTCTATATATATAATATATATATATATAGCGCTTTTCACAAGGCTTTGGTCAGCAAAAGGCGACCATGTGGTTGGAAAGCAAACGTCTTACACAGTCGTACCTTTCGTAAATTTTAAACGCCATTTTTGTTTCCCGACTGTTTCTACACACACACACACACAGAGGAAATTACGTCGAATAATGATATGAATTGTGTTACTTTTGTTAGTCGGTGATACATTGCATGATGTACAATGAAATACGCAAAAACAATTTTAATTAACTGAAATTCTAGTTGGAGAAAAAAAAACAGAAAACAACTCTAATAGTTACAAATCTAATACTAATTGTTATTCATTCACAAAGAAAAAGTGAGTGCAATTTTCTAGAAATTTAGAATTCATTTCACGGAAAATTAAATTTTCCTGCTCAGAGGAAAAAACCTGATCCTTTTTTTAGCAGCAGGCAAAATGATAGCTTTGATAAATAGCAAAACAGCTTACATAGGTTCGCTTTTCACATTTGCTTCTTCTTTGGTAGTATAAATTTGCATAGCTACGTTAACTGAACGAACAGTACATGCAATTGTATGTGTGTACATATTTATGTGCGTGCGTGACTGAGCTTGTGGCATACGCTTGATGTTTGTAAGTGTGTAGGGGCGAGTAGTGTGGAGAGAAGTTACAAGAAGGTAGATGGTGAGTTGAGACCAAACGGCGTATGAATTTGAAGAGAAAAGAAAAAGTGCTACTCCTTGGAAAGTCTGGGTGTTGTGGATCCGTTATCCAAGACCAAGCTTAATACTGTAAATTGTTGTGTGGAGTAGTTTTCCTACTGGAAATGACGGGAAACGGAGGTCTTTTTAGGAGACGAATGTCTCATAAGAACTCGGTGAATTGGTTTGCAAAACGGTGACCGGTTTGACCAATGTATAAGAATCTGCAGAGAGGGCGTTTAATACAGTAGATGATGTGGAGATGCAAGAGAAAGAATTATCTATATGAGTTGTGCAGGAGTTGGTTTCTGTGAAGGAAGTGGTGTTTGTGAGAAACTGGCAGATGTGACAAAGGTGTCCGGACTAGGGAAGAATCCTGAGTGTGCAAAATTGGGAGCGTAGAGGGAGCTACGGACCAGAAAGTCGCATATGTTTCAGGAGCGTTTGAAGGAGAGTAGAAGTTTGCTAAGAATAAGAAGAATGGTAGGATGAGGTAGATGAGTCGTGAGGCAAGTAAAATTTTTCTGGTGAAAGAGTAGGTTGGAAAAGTGGAAAAGGAGATGAAAAGACATACAGCTGGGGTAAGTGTGAGGAGAAAGGGTAGAGGTGCAATCAGTTTGATGGCTTCGAGTTAGGGTGGCTTGGACAAGAGTGGAGGTTATTCACGACCTATAAAGGGACGAGTTAAATATTGAGGCTGAGTGTCAAAATCTTACTCGCGGTTACACAGGCGACAAAAACGAAGGAATTGAGAGCATGAGATGGTACATTTGGTGTTGGAGGGGTGGAAGGGAGAAAA
The DNA here is from genome assembly GCF_006345805.1 of Octopus sinensis. Classification (NCBI taxonomy): domain Eukaryota; kingdom Metazoa; phylum Mollusca; class Cephalopoda; order Octopoda; family Octopodidae; genus Octopus; species Octopus sinensis. The sequence continues at coordinate 153,639,369 of NC_042999.1, forward strand.
ATCGAGGTAAGAGAGAGAGAGAGAGAGAATAGATTCATATGAGTATACTTACTTCTATCTATATATCTATATTCTATACACACACACATATATATATGTATATATATATATATATATATATATATATATATGTATATATATATATATATATATATTAGATATATGTAATATATATATACATAGATATATATATATAATATGTACATATATATCATAGATATATATATTATATATATATATACATATATATTATATATATATATATATATATATATATTATAATATATATATATCTGTATATATATATATATATATATATATATATATATATATATTATATATATATATATTGTGTGTGTGTGGAGTGTGCGTATGTGTGTGTTTTCTGATGGTGTAAAAATGTTCGCTTCACTCTTTCTATGATAAGTCTATGTTGATTAATACCGCTGAATGAAATTTGATCGTTATGTGGTATGTATATCTGTTTGTATGTATGTATAAATGAATGTGTATATATATATAATATATGCATATATATATATAATATATGCATATATATATATAATATATGCATATACATACATATACATATTATATATGCATATATTTATACATACACATATATATACATATATATATATATATACATACATATGTGTATATGTATTTACATATATATATATACATATATATGTATATATATATACATACATATATATATATACGTACATATATACACATTCAATCACCTATCTGCGTATGCGTGTTACGCATTGAGATAAAGAAATAAAAATGAAAAGAAAAAGAAATTAATTTATTCAAGGTTGTCATGATGTAACGAAATAATTAAGTAATTAAATTAAATATGTATGCAATTAATCTAATTAGTATTTGAATGGAATGAAAAGAGCAAAAAATTTATCATTATTATTGGAAAAATATTTGAATAAATGAGTTTTAGGAAAGATTAAATGTCTTGTGTGTCTTTCCATATTACATCGATGATCACCATTTGTATAGAAGGCTGGCGGTTTGCTGGAGTATCAGGCAAAATCTCTTTGTTCACGCTCTTTATGTTTTGAGTTCGAGTACCACTGATATCAACTTCGGTTTTCATCATTTTTATTTCTTTATTGCCCACAAGGGCGTAGGAGTGGCTGTGTGGTAAGTAGCTTGCTAACCAACCACATGGTTCCGGGTTCAGTCCCACTGCGTGGTCTTGGGCAAGGTGTCTTCTGCTATAGCCCCGGGCCGACCAATGCCTTGTGAGTGGATTGGTAGACGACGAAACTGAAAGAAGCCTGTCGTATATATGTATATATATGTATATATGTGTATGTGTGTGTTGTGTGTGGTGTTTGTCCCCGTAGCATTGCTTGACAACCGATGCTGGTGTGTTACGTCCCCGTCACTTAGCGGTTCAGCAAAAAGACCGATAGAATAAGTACTGGCTTACAGAGAATAAGTCCCGGGGTCGATTTGCTCGACTAAAAAGGCGGTGCTCCAGCATGGCCGCAGTCAAATGACTGAAACAAGTAAAAGAGTAAAGAGTAAGGGGTTAAACACACAGAAGACAAACAAGGACAGACAAACGGGTACTTAAATCCCAAAAGGATTTAAGGCAAAGTCGACCTCGGCGGAATTTGAACTCAGAACGTAGCGGCAGACGAAATACTCCTAAGCGTTTCGCCCGGCGTGCTAACGTTTCTGCCAGCTCGCCGCCTTAATTTAATTTTCAGTATTCTAGGTTCGATATAATAAAGTACCAACAAAGTACTGGGGTAGATTTAATTCTTTGTCCATCTGTGACAATGCGGGATAATCTAGCATAAGTGCATTGTATCCTAAATCATGAAGCCCCGATGACAGGTTTTGTAAGAGACGTATTTTCTGCTTATATATAAAAATGTGTGTGTGAGTGAGTGTGTGTGTGTGAGTGAGTGTGTGTGTGTGCGTGAGTGTAACCTGACCGGATTTCTTCTGCAATGTAAGGTGCGTTCTATTCCATTATATCCTTCCCCATCCACTAGGGAGCAGAGCAACTGTACGCCGAAACGGTCGTCATGGTAAATAAAGCTTATAGTACACTCTACGACGGGCCTCTTTCAGTTTCCGTCTACCAAATCCAATGGCAAGACTTTGTCCGGCTCGAGGCTAAAGCAGATACTTGCCCAAGATATCGCGCAGTGGAACTGAACCCGGATCCACGTGGTTTGGAAGCAAGCCCCTAATCACACAGCCGCACCAGCATCTATGTGTGGCTCTTTATGAATTTTACAAACGTCAAACATTATCAAACATTATTAAATATTATTATCCCTCTGTGATTCCACATTTTATACCGAAAAGTACAACAAACCCACTGACAGCAGTTGAACCCGTTATGCTTCAGTTGCTGGGTGAGAACGTGTTTCCTGTTATATCAAGCTGAATGTATGCTTTCTTCTAGTAAATTTGTTCCAAAAATGCTTATCTGTTTTATCATAACTTTCCATCTCCGTTTTATCTTCACTGTACATTCCTATCAGGAACTGTGGTTCAAAGAGAAGCTGGTTTAATTAGTAAGCTTTCAAAAAATATAGCTGCGATTAAATATTCCGGAAGAGTTGTTCGTTCAACACAAAAATGTAATAGATCCTGTTATATAGAGTATATTAAAAAGTGAACGGAAAAATCTTTGATCAACTGATATCATCTAAGTAATTAGTATACGAAAGCTCTCACTAGGTTTACAATATGAAAAAGAAAGATTTGAAATGGGATGAGTTGCTGATCTTTAAAACCAACAGATTAAGCAACTTGTGTATTTCAGACTTACCAGAGCGCCTTAGCGAGAACTTCTCATTTAATGTTTGGTGTGTGTGTGTGTGTGTGTGTGTGTCAGGGGGCGAAATGTTTGTAAATAGATAGATAGATAAATGAAATAGATATGCATATCTTTGTCATCAAGAGTGGGAAAGAGAAAGTGATTACATTGTCCGTTTTTTCCGTCCTTGTTTTTGTATACATTCGCTGCTTTCTTCCAAGGAATCTAATGCTCTTAGCTTAGTTTTTCCTTGGGGCTGGCCAGATTGGAGCAATCTCAAGTATAATCAGTCGAAATTGCGAGAATAATATGGTGCTTAACTGAGGAAAGGAAACTTTGAATGACCCATCTTTGTTTTCTTTGTATCGTCTGTCTGGATGTTTTGTTGTCCCTTTTTGTATCAACTGGCTGTCCGGATGCTTTGTGTTCTGTCCCATTTTGATATATATATATATATATATATATATATATATATATATATATATATATATATTATATATATATATATATATATATATATATATATATATAGCGGCGTACGTACACTTTGTTCTCTTATCTGTAAGTACATATTTTTCAAAAACGTATATGAGTAACCCTTGTGTATAAGGAACCCCCTAATTTGGGGGAAAACGGTTTGCCCCTCCCTCACAATCTCTTGACAACCGATGTTGGTGTATTTACGTCCTCGTAACCTAGCCGTTCAGCAAAGGAGACCGATAGAATAAGTACTAGGCTTACCAAAAATAAGTCCTGGGGCCGATATCTTCGACTAAAAACTCTTTAAGGCGGTGCTCCAACATGGCCATTGTCAAATGATTGAAACAAGTAAAATAATAAAAGAATAAACTGATAAGAATTAGTAAAATTATCTACTTCTCAAGACTGGCTTACATGAAATCATCCAGCCATAGGGTAGAATATTCACGCCTGGCTGAGTATGTGCGTTTTGCAGGATTGAATTCAGAAATTCAACGAACAAAGTACTTTTTTCTATTAGCACAACCTGCTCTACCTACTTATTGTTAAGTGTACTCTGCTATCATCAATTATATTGTTGTTTAGTCCCGCGTCAACCCTCGGGCAAGAGCGCCTACGATGAAAGAGGTCCTATCCGTGCCCATCCCAACTTTTAGTTATCTAAAGCTACAACATCTAGTGTGCCCTTAATTGCTTAATCTAGTCCTAGATAGAACTAAGGATTGTTCCGTTCGTGACCATCCTACAATTTAAGAGTTGTTTGGAACTACAAATATCTAGCGTGTCCTTCATTGCTCAATCTACTTCTATACAGAACTAAGCGTCGTTTCATCCGTGACCATCCCACCTCTTAAGAGCTTTCTAGGACTACGTTATCTAGTGTGCTCTTTAATAGATAATTTAGTGCTACGCAGAACTAAAGGTTTGATTTCAGGGAAATATAGCTGCTATTTCTAGCAAATTTATCGACTTTATAGAGGTGTTTCCGTGGCCCATATCGTAGTGAAAATCAAGTTTGGATGCAATGGTCAAGAGGACGGAAACAACTGGCGTCCACTACTCTGAGAATGGTCATTCTCATGTTTCATGGTAAATATTGCCGTTAAATAGCCCAAGACAGACAGCGTAAAATCTATGCCATATATTTATGTTATAAGACATCCATCTGTGTCTGTGTGTCAGCTGGTGAGCATCTCTCCTCGTGCCATTATAAGAAAGACTGCATGTAACAGTATCGATCTGTGACTATGCAGATATGTCAATAAATACAGAATTAAGGACATATGTACTCAGGTGCACATAATGCATCAGAACAATGATGGGTATTTTTCTTCTCGGTTTTTATTTATAGATTAATACGTTAGCATGTCTCCGTGGATATATGTATATATGCATGTGTGCGTACATGCAAAGGCTCACACACACATACATACAAATACACACACACACACCACACACACACACACACACACACACACACACACATATATATATATATATATATATATATATATATACAGAGGTACATAGGTATTGGTATGTACATAAAATACGTAATTTATATGCCATTGTATATATTATGTATACAAACATCCGCATGTGTTTTATATATATATATATATATATATAATATGTGTGTGTATATATATATATATATATATACTCACACAAACGCACGCACATACATGCATACATACATACATACATACGCATGTACATACATACATGCATAATTACATTCATGCATGCATACACACACAGATTCATGCTTACATGCATGCATACATGTACACATACATGTATGCATGCCCGCATACATACATACATGCATACATACATACACACATACATACATACGTACATGCATACATACCTACATACATGCATACATACATACATACATAAACATACGATCTAAAATTGGTAGCATTTCTTTCTCAGACATACAATATATATATATATATATATATATATAGAGAGAGAGAGAGAGGAGAGAGAGAGAGATTGATAGATGATAGATAGATAGATAGATAGATAGATAGATAGATAGATAGATAGATAGATAGATAGATATGTAATGCATGTATGTATGCATGTATATATTTACATATATATATACATGCATGCAAACACACATGTCTATCTATCTATCTATCTATCTATCTATCTATCTATCTATCTATCTATCTATCTATCTATCTATCTACTCACACACACACATTTTGTCAGACGTTAGTCTGTCCTACGTGTGACAGTAAGGTGATGCACAATATTCACGTGATAATATTAAGATAAAGAAAAATTATAAACTAATCTAAAATAAATTTTATAAAATAAACATCACAAATCTAAAAGTTTAAACAATTTTGCAAATAGGGTGAGCTTGCAACTTTATCATTTGCAATCATCTCCTTTACTAAGGAAAATTATATATTCTTATATTGTCGTAAATTTAATTCAGGTATTCTCATTAGTAATCAGCAACCTATATTCTTGTGAACCCAAAATGGCGGTGTTGGAGTGGCGGGTTCAACAAGCTATGACGTCAATATTACGTCATTTCAAAATGGTTGCGTGTCGTTGCGCGATTGTTTGTTATTTATTATTTTGTTTGTTTGTTTGTGTGTGCGTGCGTGCGTGTGCGTGCGTGTTTGTAGTGCCTTTTTTTCCCTCTGTGTGTTATGAAGAATAGACCAAATCAGAGAAACAATGGCAAGTTGTTCGTTTGTTGCATGGCAAGAAATATAACACGTTCTAGTATTTCCTCTATTTTTGCAGTCAATTATGAGATTTTGAGCGGAAGAGTACATACATGCACACATACATACACACATATATGTGCATATATGCATGTATATGTACATGTGTGTGTATAATATATATATATATATATATATATATATCGGGGTGGTGAGGCGCAATGGCCCAGTGGTTAGGGCAGCGGACTCGCGGTCGTAGGATCGCGGTTTCGATTCGCAGACCGGGTGTTGTGAGTGTTTATTGAGAGAAGACATCTAAAGCTCCACGAGGATCCAGCAGGGGGGTGGGGGCGATCCCTGCTGTACTCTTTCGCCACAACTTTCTCTCACTCTTTCTTCTGTTCGCCAGCTCTCTTAGCCAGCGTGGTGGCGTCATTTGAAGACTAAAATAATGTGAAGCGCATTGTGACCAGCGATGTGTGGCAACATCTGATAGCCTGGTTTTAATATATATATATAATATATATATATATATATATATATATATAAAATGAGATAGGGGTTGTAAATTCAACCCTCCATGGGATAACATATATCCAATATACTGTCTGTGTGTATGTGTGTATGTGTGTGGGTGTGTGTGTGTGTGTGTATACATATGACTAAGTATGTATGTGCGCACGTTTTGTGGATGTGCGTGCGCGTGTGTGTTTCCTAGCTAACTAACCGTAAAATTTCTATTGTAATTCAAATTTAAAAGAATAGGCCAATCGAATGCTTCTGTGAAAATTAATACCATGCAAACGGAGGAATTCGACTGATTGCATATATATGCGGATGTCCGCTTGCATTGGATGGTACCGTGGTGGTGGTATTAACTTTATTGACTTTTTGTGAAATGACACATTTTAATATATTGGATTGTTTAATATATATGCCTGCATTGAGTGTGAGTATGTCTGTTGTGGTTTCTTGATGTTGGTTGAGGAGCTGTGGAGTTCAATATGGAACATTATTGTGTTTGTTGATGTATATTGATCTATATTGTTTATATTGTATTATTGTGTATATATATATATATATATATATATGTAAGAATATGAGTATGTATGCACACATATTTATATTTATATGTAAATTATTTAGGATTTGTACTCATACTTGCATTAAAATCTATGAAGAGGCCGTAAGATATTCTTGTTAATGTCTCATTTATACCTGCATTATATGGCTAATAGGTTAAATGAGACATACCTGTCTTCACGGCCGAAACAGCTGTCAGCTACAATGTAAATGTATTTCTATGTCTATATTAATGTATAATTATCATTGCTATTGTGTAGTGTTTTATTAAAGTATTGATTCGGTATTATCTGATAGTTGATGATTGATTTAGATATATTTCTCCATTTTCTCATTTCGTATATATATATATATATATATTATATATGAATGTATGTATGTATTTGTGTGTCTGGTTGTCCTACTACCATCGCTTGATAACCGATGCTGGTGTGTTTACGTCCTCGTAACTTAGCGGTTCGGCAAAAGTGACCGACAGAATAAGTACTAGGCTTACAAAGAATAGGTCCCGGGTTGGATTTGTCCGACTAAAGGCAGAACTTCAGTATGGCCGCAGTCAAGTGACCGAAACAAGTAAAAGAATAACAGAATATACATACATACACACACGCGCATATATACATACATACATACATGCATACATACATATATGTGTATGTGTGTGTGTGTCTTGGTATGTATGAATGTATGTATGTATATATGTATGTATGTATGTGTGTATGTATGTATGCATGTATGTATCTTGCGCGGGGACAGAAATAATCGGACTGAATACCCGAGGACCTATTTAGGAAAGAAAGGATGATTTGTATTTTGTAGCGTTCTTAGTTTAGCTTTCTCTATATATACTTTGTTTACATTCATTTCCTCACCTCTCCGTTGGTCTGGTCTTCTTTCTCTTTTTACAATATCCACTCGCTGTTCCTCTCTGATCCGTGCTCTCTATCTGCGGTTACTTTCTCAAACAGCTTGCGACCGTTTTCTTGTGCCTCCATAGTTTAGGCTAAATTAATCCTTATAAACAAATATCAACTTTCAAGCGAGCAGACGATAAATAATTACACTAGTGTGCATGATTTAAGCGATGGGCAATATACAAAAATTTAATTCAGTAAAAAATACTTTTCACTATCAGCACATAACCCCCACCTCCACCATCACCATCATCCCCTCTTTAGTTTTCAATAATAATGCTCATTTCATTTTATTTCAGTTTAGTTGTGTTTATATCTGCTTTTTCTTCTTCTTAAAGTATCTCGACTCTGATAATATAAACGCTATCAGCCTCTCTTTCCTCTCTCTCTCTCTCTCTCTCTCTCTCTCTCTCTCTTTCTCTCAATATAAATGCTTCCCCTGTCCATATCTTTTTATCTGCCTTTCTTTAACCTCACCACCAGAACATCACCCTCTGCTAAATATTGTATCCTAAACATATCTCTTTCATTTACCTTTCCCTTCAGCTAAATTCTTAACCACCAAATAACTTCGTTGTCCCTCATTCTCTTTCTCTCCTTACTCTCACCGCCTTTGCCTCTCGCTCTTCATCTCTCGTTTCAGCTAACTGCGTGACGCGTTTGGCCTTAGTGTTTTAATATTATACATAGTTTTCTACTTCTTCCTTCCTATTTCTTTTCAACGCTTTCTCTCATTCCCTCTTTCTCTTTCTTTCTCTCTCTCCCCCTCTCACTCTCTCTAACACACTCACACTTACACTACATCTCACCAACTCCACCTTCAGCTCTCTAACTAATTAAAGTATAACACGTGAACGAGCAAGCAGAATGGGCAAGTGTTTTTTACTATAGCCTCGAGCCGACCAAAGCCTTGTGAGTAGATTTGGTAGACGGAAACTGAAAGAAGTCCATCATACACACAAACACATACACACACACACACATATGTATGTGTGTATGTGTTTGTCCTCCCCACCCCATCAGTTGACAACAGATGTTGGTGTGTTTACGTCTCTGTAACTTAGCGGTTTGGCATAAGAAACCGATAGAATAATTACTAGGCTTACCAAAGAATAAGTCCTGAGGTCAAACTGTTCGACTAACAGACGGTGCTCCAACATGGCCGCAGTCAAATGACTGAAACAAGTAAAAGAATAAAATGCATGGAGAGAGAAAGAGAGATAGAGAGGGAGCGAAAGAGAGAGAGAGAGACAAGAGAGAGACAAAGAGAGAGACAAAGAGAGACAAAGAGAGAGAGAGAGTCAATAGATGAGTTCTAGAAATGCTCAATATAGAAAAAACTTCGTAGTACTCAAATGATTTGAATTTACACTTGGAAATCTTAATCGGGAACTATGTCCGCGAGGTAAAAAGGTGTTATAAGAGGAACCCAGGTGAGCTGATATAGAAGTGATCATGCAAATAAACACACCTGGTCTTATATAAAGATATACATATATACATGTAAATATATATATACTTCTAATATAAGGATAAAATTTTTCAAAAAAACTATTTTATCAGTGGCCAGCATATTAAAATACCTGTTAAGGTGAAAATTATAAACAATTATAAATAAGGGCAAAAGAAAAAAATATCTTTGTCAATATGCTGAAAAATAGACTTTAGATCGTCTAACCCAGTGGTTCCCAAACTTTTTGGGATGATGAAATCTTTTATTTTCACCTCAGCATCCATATTGGTGTTGTTTAGGTGAGTTTCAGTAAAGATAAAGAAAGGGAAGCAATGTGCTGTTTCGGCAAGCCAACTCTCTATGTATGGTATCTTCGATTTTTGGGGCAATGAGTGATGGGTTGATGGTACATTTAACAGGAATATCGAGGTAAGGGTAGTTTGATGTTTGTATTGTTCTAAGTTATGTTTTATGTTGTTCAGGGGTAGCAATTAGGATAGATTTTGTATGGAGCTGTGTGGTATTTTCTAGTTGATGGTGGGTGTGTGCCCCTTGTGTTTTGTATAAGTGGTTGCTGATAGCTCCTTGGATCTCCTGGCTTAGAGCGGCCTTCATATTTTCTAGATAAGTTAGTAAAAAAGAGTTGCCTCTTTGGTTTTCCACTTGGTCAAATGATACATGGTCCATGTTTATGTGATTCGGTGTTATGGTTTTTCCATAGTTGTCTTCGTTGTTTGGTTGTAGGAGGTGAAATATGGTTGTATTTTGTTTTTGTTGTTGTCGTATGTTTCCACTGTTGCTGTTTATATTTATTTTTCGATCATTTTGTGTATATATATATATATATATATAGGCGCAGGAGTGGCTGTGTGGTAAGTAGCTTGCTAACCAACCACATGGTTCTGGGTTCAATCCCACTGCGTGGCATCTTGGGCAAGTGTCTTCTACTATAGCCTCGGGCCGACCAAAGCCTTGTGAGTGGATTTGGTAGACGGAAACTGAAAGAAGCCTGTCGTATATATGTATATATATATATATATGTATGTGTGTCTGTGTTTGTGTGTCTGTGTTTGTCCCCCTAGCATTGCTTGACAACCGATGCTGGTGTGTGTTTACGTCCCCGTCACTTAGCGATTCGGCAAAATAGAATAAGTACTGGGCTTATAAAGAATAAGTCCCGGGGTCGATTTGCTCGACTAAAGGCGGTGCTCCAGCATGGCCGCAGTCAAATGACTGAAACAAGTAAAAGAGTAAAGAGTAAGAGTATATATATATATATGTGTGTATGTATAAGGATGGAAAGGAACACACGAGTTGATATATATGAAAAAATAAGTCAAAATAGAAAATGCTAAAATAATTTTCTAAAGAACATTTCAGTACCGGTTTCAGTCATTTTAAGACCTTTTCAACTGTAACAATTAAATAATTAAATTTAGAAAAATTAAAAGAAATGTTTTTTTAAAGGAATATCTATATGGTGTTCAAATATAAGTGGCATTTTCCTTTTTCTGCCTTGCTCTGTCTCTCTTGTTCACACTTGTGGGTTCGAGGTTGTATATATATATATATATATATATTATATATATATATATATTATATATATATATATATATATATATATATATATGGAGCTGTGTGTGATTTTCCACTTGATGGTAGGTGTGTGTTCCTTGTGTTTTGCATAAATGGTTGCTGATAGCTAGTTGGATCTCCTGGCATCCCGGTTTCGCGCCATTTTCGCTCTATGTTCGGATTGTCCTTGAACAGAGGCCATCCGGTGTCCCGTATTCGCCGTCAACAGGGATTAATCTTCTCTCTTCGCTCTTTTGCGCCACATGGGCTCAACTCTCCTCCCCTCTTCATCTAACCCTCCTCCTCTCTCCTCTCACACCTACTTCCTCCCCCCACCTCTCCTCTCTTGCTCTGACACCTACTTCCTCTCTTCACTCCTACCCACCTTCTCCCTTCCCCCTCTCCTTTCTTCGTCACCCCCTCCCTCGTTACTCCACCCCTACACATTTCAACACCACCATCCCTATACATCCCATTCCAACCCCATCCCTTACACCTCACTCCCAGATACCCCACCTCAACCCACACCCTTCCCTTGCTTCTTTCAATTTCTCCTCGCCCACACCATAACACCACCACACCACATCACACACCACTACACCACACACCACTATACCATACCACATCACACCACATCACACCACCTCACACACACTAGCACTGACCACTTCCTAGCACCCACACCATCATCCACACATCTACACATGCACACACGCACATGTCACGGTCACCAGCCCCCTTTCACACGCACATACAGGCTCTCACATGCACACGCATGCGCACCTTCGTGTTGGGATCACCACTACTTTATTATCTCCCCTTCTTTCTAGCTCTCCTGAGGGACCCTTCTGTGCGGCATTCGCCATGATAAATCACTAGTCACTAAACCTTTTTTAATTTTCTCTCCCGGTTTATTCCTGTGTTCCTTTCTGCTGAAGAGCGTAGGCTCGAAACGTAAAATACTTTCTCACTTTCCGAGCCTCCTCGACCGCCTTCGTTCCTTCTTCTACAGAAGTCTCCATCAACTGATCCAAGACTTCACTTTGTTCCTGAGGACAGTTTTTCTTTATATGGCCAGGCTCCAGGCACCGATGACACCTGGTGGGGGGCACCCCCAAGAATCACCGGGTACCTGCCATCCTCAAAAAATCTGGATAAACCATATTACCGGCTGACTGGGTCCACAAGGTCAAAACTGCTTTCGACCCCACCCAATCAGCCGTATGTATGTATGTGTGTGTGTGTGTGTGTGTGTGCGTGTGCGTGTGTGTGTGTGTATGTGTGTGTGTATGTGTGTGTATGTGTGTGTGTGTGTGTGTGTGTGCGGGTGTGTGTGTATAACATACAAGAATAGATATTTGGAATCCAAGCAGGTACCTCATTAACACTGCGATGTAATCCAGAGTTGGCAAACCACATTGAACAATAGGGAACATATAAAATTAAGGTAAACAATTGTATGGTATTTCACTCGATTCATTCAAAACATCATAACAGAAAACAATGACTGGCACTATGATAAACCTAATTTCTATTATTGTGTTATTAAATTCGCATTACGTTCCAAGCAGACACCTGTTTTTACTGCATGAGTGTCCTAACGGAATGTCTACACTCGCTGAATATGTGCAGCAACTGAACCACTTAAATGCATATAAATGCTAAATGAAAGAACATCAAGAGATTTATGCAGCAGAAACACTTCTTATTATAATCTGATAGGAATTTTATGAGAATAAAACTAATAAACAAACTTTGATGACATATAATTCTTTATTCTTCTTTATGATGTCTTCACTATATGAATGGATATATATATATATATATATAATATATATATATATATGTGTGGTGTGTATATGTATATGTATATGATATATATATATATATAATATATATATATATATATATATATATATTATATTAGATATATATATATGTGTGTGTGTGTATATGTATATGTATATGTATAATATATGTATATATATATATATATATATATATATATATTATATATATATATATATATATATTATATATATATATATATATGTGCTAGAGTGGCTGTGTGGTAAGTAGCTTGCTAACCAACCACTTGGTTTCGGGTTCAGTCCCACTGCTATAGCCCCGGGCTGACCAATGCCTTGTGAGTGGATTTGGTAGACGGAAACTGAAAGAAGCCTGTCGTATATATGTATATATATGTATGTGTATGTGTTTGTCTCCCTAGCATTGCTTGACAACCGATGCTGGTGTGTTTACGTCCACGTCACTTAGCGGTTCGGCAAAAAGAGACCGATAGAATAAGTACTGGGCTTACAAAGAATAAGTCCCGCGGTCGATTTGCTCGACTAGAGGCGGTGCTTCAGCATGGCCGCAGTCAAATGACTGAAACATGTAAAGAGTACATATATATATATATATATATATATATATATATATGTATGTATATATATGTACATATATATTTTTTTATTTTTTATTTTATTTAGTTTCAGCTCACAAGCTGTGGCCATGCAGGGGCACCGCCATTTGGTGTTGCTACATGATTTTACTTCACGAATGCTTTTTAGCAATTGTCATTCGGTGCATGAGAGAGTTCGATGCAGCTGCCCTCATCTGCATCTCCTGCCGTGAAGTTGGTTCATCTGGGACACCTGACAAGAAGAGATCCAGTTTCATTTTAAAGACATCTGCATTCACCCCATGCAGGTCTCTTAGGTTCTTCGAGAGGATATTGAAGAGCTGTGGGCCTCGGAAGCCCAGGCTATCACGGTATCTTGTCCTACATCTTGATGGCAAATTTGGAGTCCTTGGCACTATGCAGTGGCGCCCAGTTCTGGCATTTGTGTAACTCTCGATGCCAAAGTTTGGGACAAGTCCTTCTAGGATCTTCCAGATGTATATTATGGCATATCTTTCCCGCCTACGCTCTAAGGAATAGAGTCTCAATCTCTTGAGTCTTTCCCAATAGCTTATATTCTGCACAGAGGCCATCTTCTTCGTGTAGCTTCGTTGCATCGCCTCAAGTTCTGTGATTAACTTGACACTGGATGGTGACCATAGCTGAGAGCAATAGTCAAAGTGGCTTAGGACAAGTGTCCTCCAGAGGACCATCATGGTTTCCTGGTCTCTTGTTCTAAAGGTTCTAAGAATCCATCCGGTCAGCCGCCTACATTTCATTGCCAATTTAGCAACATACACATGAAAGGATACATCATCACTCATGTAAATACCCAGGTCACACACTGATTGTGCCTCTGGGATTGCAATCCCTCCAGGTCCAGTGTATTTATTGGGTATTGCATTTAGTTTTGCATGCTGATAGTATAAAGCTTGAAACTTTTCAGCATTGAACTGCATGCTATTCTTTTCAGCCCACTTGTATATTTTTTCCAGCTCACATTGCAGGTGCTTAGTGTCTTCAGGGTTCTGTATTGTCTGTGAAACTTTTGTATCATCTGCATAACTTGTGATCGTGGCTCTCTGCGTGGCTGAGGGCATGTCTGAGAGGGCCATTATGAACAGTAGTGGTTCCAGAACAGTGCCCTGCGGAACACCGCTCACTATCCTTCAGAAAGTCATGAAGCCATTCTCCCAATTTTCCAACTATGCCAAGATCACGCAGTTTGTGACATATCATTCCATGATCGACTTTATCAAAGGCCTTTGCAAAGTCGAGATATATGACTTCCACATGTGAGTGGTTGAGCAGTCGTTTCAGCACCCAGTCATAGTGTTGTAGGAGCTGAGTTAAGCAGATTCTTCCTGGTCAGAAACCATGTTGGGTGTCAGGCAGCAAGTCATTTTCTTCAAGGAAGGTGATTAGTTTCCTTCTGACTATTGGTTCCATGACCTTGCTGATGTGTGAGGTCAGAGAGATAGGTCTGTAGTTCTTGGCCTCCGCTCTGCTACCTCCTTTATGAATAGGGCATATTTTACCTTCCTTCAGTTTTCTTGGAAGTTTGCCAGTTGCAAGGAAGCTCTGAAAGAGGAACTGCAGTGGTCTTGCTAGGACTCTCTTACATACTTTTACAAGGATTGCTGGGAATCCATCGGGGCCAGTAGATGAGTTTGTTTTCATTTCATTAATAGCCTTTATTACATCGTCTTCCTTTATATTGATGTAATCAATCATCGCTGCCTCTATTTTATATCTGCAGTGGTAAAGAAGTCAGTTGGATTGCTGACTTGAAAATGCCCTAGGGGTGGAGTGAAAATACTCTTGAATTGCTCATTTAGTATTTCACTTACCCTCATTGGATTTCCGTGAGTGTGCCATCCTTTTCAAGGAGTGGCCCTATCCTACAGTGCACCGTAACTCTTTCTTTGGAATACCTGTTAGAAAGCTCTGGGGTTAGATTTTATGTTGTCTATAGCCCAGGCTTCTTTGTCTGCTCTTTCTTTTTCAAGGGAGAGTTGCAAAATTTTTCAATTTCCAACAGTTTTATTTTCAGGCGGGACTTTTCACACTGCTTTCAATTTGTTTGTTTAGGCGATTTGAAACTTTTGTACGCCGTCTCATTAGAATTTTCCTCTCTCTGGGGGATTTGCTCTTGTGTACAGTGGCCTTTCTCTCTGGGACACATTTGTAGCATATGGCTTGCATTACAGACATGATTGTTGAAGTTTCATGTCGTGTCTGGCGAGGATAGACATTCAGGCCAGTTTTGTTGAGGATCTCTTTCTCAATTTGTTTCCAGTTTGCCTTATGGAAGTTCAAGCTGGAAAGATTTGAGAGTTTCTTGTAGGCTGCATGTCCATGCTTTCCTTTGGCCCGTACATGGTCAGCTCTGCCATGTTGTGATCCGAGTGTAGTGTCGGAGTCACTTTCACATTATGGATGAGATCCATATTATTTGTGAAGCAGAGATCCAGTATGTTACCTGCCCTGGTTGGTTGGAGTATTACTTGCTCCATGTACAGAGTGTTGAAGAGGTTCAGGAGGGACCTCGCCTGTCCTCGTTCACATCGTGTCGTTCCTGGGAGAGAAAGGCCCTCGGGCCATCTGACATTGGGTAGATTGAAGTCTCCCATAAGAAGTACACTTACGTGTTGTTCTAATGTGACTAGAACTTCTATTTTTATAAGGCAGTCTTCAAACTTGCCTACATGGCTTGGGGCATCTGGAGGGCGATATGTAGTACATATAACTACACCAAGTTGCCTTATATGTACAATTAGTGTGTCACACACCGAATTTGAGGATGACAAAAGGACCAGGGGTGTGAGGTCCTCACGAATGTACATAGCAACTCCTCCATGACTCCTTTCTTTTCTGTCGGTCCGTAGTACAACATACTGTGGTATGTGTATTTCCGCATCTGCTATGTCCGTTTTCAGGTGGTTTCCGTAAGTGCTATGCATAAGGCTTGATTGCATGCAACAAGTCTCTTAAGACGGGATTTTTGTCCTATTACTGAGTGTTAGCGGTCCTCTGATGTTCAGTAGGAGCATCGAGGTGATGTATACTGTTGCCGCGGTGTCCACCTTGGTCTATTTGCTGTGGCGGTCTTGTGTATTGTGGATAGTCCCATCTACGAGTTTGAGTTTGATGGAGCCAGGTTAGCTACTTTACAATCTTTTGTGCCATGCACAAAAAAGATTCTTGTTCAGTAGCTGCCCTTTCAATAAATATATTATATATATATATATATAGATAAGAAAGTTTGTTTGGTAAAGCCGTGGGTGAATATATAAGAAAATAGTAAAGTGTGAAAAAACGACAGAAGGCTTAAATGTTAAAAATATATATATTTGTGTCAAAATGTCTGGAGAATATTGGAAAAATTTGAAAAATTTTTTTTCCTTTCCTTAAATGACATAATTTTAAAATTTTTAAAGAATTACCGGTTTCGCGTGTAGCTTTTCAAATTTCTTGTGACGTTATGTTTATATTGCATGGAATTATCGTTGTTTTTATTTCCAGGAGATTTCTAAATAAGGGGAGGTAGTGAGTGATTTTTCCGGTGTAGGGGAGATAATCGCTTAAAAATTTTTTTTTCCATTTCCTTGTTAATTTCTCTGTGTCAGTATGTTCGGATGGTTGAGTCTGGGTTTGTACTTTTCAATGAAGAATGTTTCCTTGTTCAGTCTCATTTGTGTTGATGATCCGAAAGCACATTGGTAAAATGGGAAGATTAAAAATTGTGGCAGTAGTTGCTTTGCGCATTTCTCAATGTGCTCACTAAAAGGTATCATTCTATATTCTGGAATGCAATCTGTTGTCGATGCAGTGTGCATCTGCGCCTGAGTGATAGTCCCGTGGAACCCACGTAGTCTTGGTGGCAGCCCGAGCATTTAATAACATAAATTATGTTTTCAGAGGCACAAGTAAAGTTAGATTTGATCTTAAATTTCTGTCCCTCTTTAGAGAAGAATTCTGATCCTTCCAATAGGTTAGGACATGTTGCACAGTTCGATCTACCACATTTTTTTACTTTTGCATCCGTAATTTTAGAAGACAATTTTGCCTTTGTGAGAATCTTTTTAAGTGATTTAGGCTGTTTGTAGCTTTTAATGATTTGGTGTATGTTTAGAATTTCCTTTAATTTGGGTTTTTATGAAGTATTGGTAAATCTGGGTGATGATGGTGAAGGCTTCTTTGTTTCTGGGGTTGTATGTAGATATGTAAGGTTATTTTCGGGAAGGTGTGTTGTTGTGTTGAACTTTTCTTAAAGTTTCTATGTTGATTTCTGTTGCACGTCTGATCCCATCCTCTATGAGTTGAGCTGGGTAATGTCTGTCAATTAGGGTGGTTTTTGAGTTCTTGCAGTCTAAAGTTCCTGGTATTTTGTTCTGACACTATTGTGCATATCCTTCTTGCAAGGTTGAAGGGGATGTTTTTTTAGTGTGTCTTGGGTGGCATGAATTAAAAAGAAGGTATTGTTTGGCGTCTGTGGCTTTGTAAAAAATGTCTGTTTCTATTTTAAGGTTAATTTTTTAATTAGTATATCCAAGAACGGGAGCTCCTTTTGGTTGTATTCCATTGTGAACTGTATTTTGGGTTATGCTGTTCAATAGGTTTTTAAATTTTAGGAGTTTATCTATGTTTTCATTCCAGAGAATGAAACAATCGTCTAGGAAATCGTTTCCAATTCTCTTTTATGTATTGAGAGAGGGAGTTTCCAAAGA
Organism: Octopus sinensis; assembly: GCF_006345805.1. Taxonomy (NCBI): domain Eukaryota; kingdom Metazoa; phylum Mollusca; class Cephalopoda; order Octopoda; family Octopodidae; genus Octopus; species Octopus sinensis. The sequence continues at coordinate 153,657,513 of NC_042999.1, forward strand.
TTGATAGAGATTCCTGGTAAATGATTATTTCCATGTATCCCATTGTTAAGTTCGCAATGACTGGTGCTGCCCTTGTACCCATAGCAATTCCGGATTTTTGACGGTAAAAATGTATTGTCAAACATGAAGTGGTTATTGTGTAGGATGAATTCAATAATACCTCGATAATACATTGGATCACTGGAAGGATTCCTGTGAGAGAGAAGAGAGAAATTCTCTCCTACGCTGGGAGAAAAACATGGACTTCTTCCAAAAAATATAGTGAAACCTTCAAAAATGAATTGGTACAAATAATCCCTTCCTTAAGAAAATTACAATAAACAAAAAAGAAAACCTAACAACCCACGAACACCCCCCAACTATCCTCCATACACTAAAAACAGAAATCACCCACAACAACCTCTACAAACCACGCTAGACCTAACAGGGAACTAGCTGAAAGAGGACGCGTCTATGAAAGAATTACACCAACAAAACAGAACAAACCAACAACATCATAATACCAGACCCAACCACCATACAGCACAATACGACACTAGGATAAGAATACACCACACACAAATCACTACTACCCCATGAACCAAAACTACTGGTCCCCACTAAACAAAGACAAACGCAAAGAAACACTATGTCAAGCAACATCGCACATACAAGAAGTTCGAAACAAAAAATATTCCCCATACAGAAATTTTTACCACACCACAAGCATTAACAACCAAGATTCCCACACACACACAACGATCGGAGGCAACAATACCACCACTCCCCCGACCAAATACCACACAACCTCACAGACAACTCATACAAACAAAATTACACCCAACATTTTTTAGCCAGGGACCAGGGACACCAGGACACAGGCTGGAACCTAGTAATAAGGAAAAACCGAAGATAATCAATCTTTCAACCAAACCTCTTTCTAACATAAAAATTGACATCCTCGCAAAAGGGCTCAAATTTACACCAACTCCACGCAGAGCAAACCTAAATGAACTCAAGGATAATATAACAGAATTTTGCAGAAAATTAAGACTAGCAGAAGCATCAAACAGTTTCAATACTGAAGATGAATCACTTGTCAAGAACAAAAGTGAACACATCCCACACAGAGGAAGAAATAAAGATCTTGACGAATTCTGTAACCACATTGAGAACTTCCCCTACCACTATACATAAACAGAAAGCTAACCCAAATTTTACAATACACAATGGAAAGAACTGATAGAACTCCAAAATGATGAAGATATAACCATTAAGGAAGCGGACAAGGGAAATGCAGTTTAATAATGGATACATCATACTACAGAAATCTTGTAATTTCCTTGCTTGATGAAGACCTACATTATGAAAAATTACCAACACACACCCCACAAAATAATGAAAACTCTATCTTCACTAATTAAAACCCATGAAAAGGAACTGACAACCAAGAGATTGATTTCCTAACAAACTTTAAATGCAAACCTAGCCTTTTCTATGGTCTGCCAAAAATTCATAAAGTCAAATTATAAATGAAACCATTAAAAAATCACCAAAGACATACATACACACACCTAATCCGGGGGACCTAAAACTACGACCCATTGTAGCTGGCCCAACCTGTGAAACCACACAGACTAAGTCTACTTATGGACATCCTCTTGAAACCCTTCCTTAAACATATCGATAGCCATATCAGAGATGACTTAGATATGTTAAACCACCTTCCAAAAAAAACCAAGGAAGAAACAATCCTGGTTTCATTTGATGTAGTCAACTTGTATACCAGTTATACTCATAATTATGGACTGGAGGCAATACAATTCTGGTTAGACCAATTTCCGGAAGAAATACCAAAAAGGATCAGTAAAGAATTCATTACTAAATCAATTGAATTCATCCTACACAATAACCACTTCATGTTTGACAATACATTTTACCGTCAAAAATCCGGAATTGCTATGGGTACAAGGGCAGCACCAGTCATTGCGAACTTAACAATGGGATACATGGAAATAATCATTTACCAGGAATCTCTATCAATCTTTGGAAACTCCCTCTCTCAATACATAAAAGAGAATTGGAAACGATTCCTAGACGATTGTTTCATTCTCTGGAATGAAAACATAGATAAACTCCTAAAATTTAAAAACCTATTGAACAGCATAAACCCAAATATACAGTTCACAATGGAATACAACCAAAAGGAGCTCCCGTTCTTGGATATACTAATTAAAAAAATTAACCTTAAAATAGAAACAGACATTTTTACAAAGCCACAGACGCCAAACAATACCTTCTTTTTAATTCATGCCACCCAAGACACACTAAAACAAACATCCCCTTCAACCTTGCAAGAAGGATATGCACAATAGTGTCAGAACAAAATACCAGGAACTTTAGACTGCAAGAACTCAAAACACCCTAATTGACAGACATTACCCAGCTCAACTCATAGAGGATGGGATCAGACGTGCAACAGAAATCAACATAGAAACTTTAAGAAAAGTTCAACACAACAACACACCTCCTCCCCGAAATACTACCTTACATATCTACATACAACCCCAGAAACAAAGAAGCCTTCACCATCATCACCCAGAATTTACCAATACTTCATAAAAACCCAAAATTAAAGGAAATTCTAAACATACACCAAATCATTAAAGCTACAAACAGCCTAAATCACTTAAAAAGATTCTCACAAAGGCAAAATTGTCTTCTAAAATACGGATGCAAAAGTAAAAAATGTGGTAGATCGAACTGTGCAACATGTCCTAACCCTATTGGAAGGATCAGAATTCTTCTTAAAGAGGGACAGAAATTTAAGATCAAATCTAACTTTACTTGTGCCTCTGAAAACATAATTTATGTTATTAAATGCTCGGGCTGCCACCAAGACTACGTGGGTTCCACGGGACTATCACTCAGGCGCAGATGCACACTGCATCGACAAAGATTGCATTCCCAGAATATAGAATGATACCTTTAGTGAGCACATTGAGAAATGCGCAAAGCAACTACTGCCACAATTTTTAATCTTCCCATTTTACCAGTGCTTTCGGATCATCAACACAAATGAGACTGAACAAGGAAACATTCTTCATTGAAAAGTACAAACCCCAGACTCAACCATCCGAACATACTGACACAGAGAAATTAACAAGGAAATGGAAAAAAAATTTTTTAAGCGATTATCTCCCCTACACCGGAAAAATCACTCACTACCTCCCTTATTTAGAAATCTCCTGGAAATAAAAACAACGATAATTCCATGCAATATAAACATACGTCACAAGAAATTTGAAAAGCTACACGCGAAACCGGTAATTTCTTAAAAATTTTTTAAATTATGTCATTTTAAGGAAAGGAAAAAAATTTTTCCAATATTCTCCAGACATTTTGACACAATATATTATTTTTTAACATTTAAGCCTTCTGTCGTTTTTTCCACACTTTACTATTTTCTTATATAATATATATATATACATGCATATATTTACCTATCATTCTTTCTCTCTCTCTCTCTCTCTCTCTCTCTCTCTTTCTTTCTCTGTGTATATACTCTTTATTCTTTTTACTCTTTTACTTGTTTCAGTCATTTGATTGCGGCCATGCTGGAGCACCGCCTTTAGTCGAGCAAAATCAACCCCAGAACTCATTCTTTGTAAGCCTAGTACTTATTCTATCGGTCTCTTTTGCCGAACCGCTAAGTTACGGGGACGTAAACACACCACTATCGGTTGTCAAACGATGTTGGGGTGGGACAAACACAAACAAACACACACACACACACACGCACGCACGCACGCACACACACACACACATATATGTATACATATATGTATGACGGGCTTCTTTTAGTTTCCGTCTACCAAATCCACTCACAAGGCTTTGGTCGGCCCGAGGCTATAGTAGAAGACATTTACCTAAGATCCCACGTAGTGGGAGTGAACCCGGAATCATGTGGCCGGTAAGCAAGCTACTTACCACACAGCGACTCATATCTATATACATACATACATACATATGTACATACATACATACATACATACATACATACATACATACATACATACATATGTGTGTGTGCGTGTATGTGTGTGTGTGTGTGTATGACATACATCACTACCACAACAACCATCATCACCGCTGCAACACTAACTCTTGGAGCTTGTGTGCCTTTAACGGGGTCCATTTCAGGGGCAACTAATTGGACTAAGTATCTGTTTCAGCATAAGACCCTTCTCACTTTCCATTAGGCCCTAAAATAAAATCATGCTTTCTGCCCTTATTATTCAGCTGACTACTCGTTTCCACTCACCAGTTACAGAGCTTCTAAAAAGTGCCACCATAGGCGTTTCTCTTCCTCTTCTCGCTGTGCAATTATAAAAACATCATCAACTACAAACCAACAGCAACAACAATAACTTTAGTATGAATGCTAGTGTTACATTACAACTTACAAGTTACAATCACTAAAATTGTGTCCTTAAACACTTATACGAACCTAAAACTAACGCCTCAGACATTAAAACCGCCGATAAAACAATAAATGAATAAAAAAACATACTAAAAACAGCCTAAAAAAAATTTACTCTAAGAAATCCAAGATTTCATTCCGTTAGCTGAGACTGTTGTGAGCACACACCAGCAGTGGCAATAGCAACAAAGTTGCGGCAATAATATTCGCTGTCCAAATTCTTAAACGTGTTCAAACGTTATTATTATTATTATTAATTATTATTATTATTATTATTATTATTATTATTAGAGTGTGTGTGTTCGTATGTGTAAGGCCTCGTAATAAAAGCTTCTACGATGTTCAATTTTGGGAGTAACTTCTCATTTTATCCTGTTCCACTGGTTGTTTGGCTGACTGTTATAACATCCCTTCAAGAAATCACTCAGGCAACTGAAGATTTACAATTTCTTAAGGTGAGATACATTTTAATTATATCCATTTGTGACATATATGTATGTATACATATATATATATATATATGTGTGTGTGTGTGTGTGTGTTTGTGTGTGTGTGTGTGTGTGTAACCGTTAGTCCACGTTTTTCTCTTTTTTTCCTTTCTCTGTCCAATGTTTTCTTTCCTCATTTTTTTGTAGAAGAGCATAGGCTCGAAACGACGAAACACTCTTGTATTTTCCCGAGCCATTAGACTAATACGCCTTGTTTGTTGTCCCCTCACTTGTCACTGTCTTTTTTTTTCTACGATTCTGAACTATCTGTCTGTCTATGTATGTATGTATGTATGTATGTATGTATGTATGTATGTATGTATGTAAGTATGTATGTATCTATCTATCTATCTATCTATCTATCTACATATATATATATATATATAATATATATATGTATATATATATATATATATGTATATATATATATATATGTATATAATATATATATATAATATATATATATATATATAATATATATATATATATATGTTCCCTCTGTGTTCAGCCCTGTGTGGCTAATCTATCTATCTATCTATCTATCTATCTATTATTTTTTCTTTTTCCCCACGATCCCTTTTGATCGGAATTCGCCCTCATTCTTTTTTTTCTTATTTTTTTTTTTCTTTTCACGACCCCTTGTGATCGGAATTCGCGCCCTTTTTTCCTCCCCTTCTCTTCTTCCCCAAAAGAAAAGCTCTACTTTGTATTTCATCCCTTCTGTGTTTAGCCCTGCGTGGCCAATAAATAAATCTATTTATCTATCTTTCTATGTTTCTATCTATCTATTTATCTATCTATCTATCTTTATATCTATCTATCTACCTTTATATCTATCTATCTATCAATTTATCTATCTATCTGTCCGTCTGCCTCTCTCTCTCTCTCTATCTATCTATCTATCTAAATATCTATTTCTCTAGCTGTCTGTCTGTCTGTCAATCTATTTATCAAAATATCTATCTATCTATTTATCTATCTGTCTATTTATTTATTTATCTAACTATCTATCTGTAAGTCTGTCTGACTGTCCATGCAGCCATCTATCTATCTATCTATCTATCTATCTATCTATCTATCTATCTATCTATCTATCTATCTATCTATCTATCTATCTATCTATCTATCTATCTATCTCGAGGTTACCGTGGTATTTTCCGTAGGTTTTCTTCCCACGGATACACCTTATCTGCTTCCCCCTTTACACCTTACATCATGACACTGTGATACACGAACCCTATTGATCGTTTTTTTTTCCGTTCCATTTCTTTCGTTTCTTTCCCTTTTTTTCTTTTTTGTTTCTTTCCCTTTTACGATCCCTTTTAATCGAAAACTTACCCCACCTTTTTTTTCCCCAAAAAAAGAAAAGCCCTACTTTGTAATCTGTTCCGTCTTTGTGCAGCTCTGTGTGGCTTATAAAGAAACATATTTATGTATCTAATCTATCTTTGTCTGTCTATGCATCTATCTGTATATCTATCTGCCTTTCTGCCTGTCTCTGTCTTTTTATTTCGCTATCTATATTTATATGCCCATACATATTTGTGTGTGTGTGTGTGTGTGTACGCGTCTGTCCAGTAATAAGTATGTTGAGGATCAAATTATGCATGTCAATATGTGTACGTCGGATGCGTTAATCTGTGTACATATTCATACTTGTGTCTACAAGTGTATATATGTGTGTATGCATGCGTGTATGCTTATGAACTTGTGCGTACGTTTGATAATAGAAGGGACATCTTTGCGTATTCTTGTATATGAGCATACATCGCGTTGTTGTTCTTATTGTTATTGTTTTTTTTCTTTTTTCTTTCTTGTTTAGGATCCCTTTTGATCGATAATCTACCCCCCCCCCCTTTTTTTCTCCCCAAAAGGAAAAGCTCTACTTTGTAATTTGTCCCCTCTGTGTTCAGCCCTGTGTGGCTAATAAAGACACATATTGTAGTTTAGCCTTTGTTAGCTCACTACTCCTTCAAAGCTGAGATCTACAAAACTAGCACCCATGTTCGCATCTGAGATGTTTTACTGTAATCTAAGGACCATATGCTAGTTATGTTTGTTCCTTCTCGAGCCATGCTTGGCTCATAAGGGCCGGTTTCCCGGTTTCTTGGCGTATAGGTTCCCCACCTGGACGGGACGCTGGTTGGTCGCAGGTGAGCTGCAAGATGCAAGAGGAAAGAGTGAGAGAAAGTCGTGGCGAAAAAGTCAGCAGAAGTTCGCCATTACCTTCTGCCGGAGCCGCGTGGAGCTTAGGTGTTCCGCTCATAAACACACTCATCACCCGGTCTGAGATTCGAACCGGCGAGTCCTCGACTGCGAGTCCGCTGCTCTAACCACTAGGCCATGTGCCTCCAGGCCCATATGCTAGATATTTCAATGGAAAACCTTTCGTCATATATATTTGCTGTGTGTGATGTGTGTGTTTTGAATTATATTGTATGTGCAATGTGTGTGTGTGTGTGTGTGTATATTCGTGTGAAATATAATATTTTACACATTGTATGCTTATAATTCGGTCGATCTATCCGTGTGTGTATGTATGTATGTATGCATGTATGTATATGCGCGTGCGTGTGTTTATATGTATGTATGCTTGAATGCATGCATGCCCGCATGTATATATATATATGTATGTATGTATGTATGTATGTATGTATGTATGTATGTATGTATGTATGAATGTATGTATGTATGTATGTATGTATGTATGTATGTATGTGTGTGTGTATGTATGTATGTATGTATGTATGTATGTGTGTGTGTATGTATGTATGTACGTATGTATATATGCATGTATGTATGTATGTATGTATGTATGTATGTATGCATGTATGTATGTATGTATGTATGTATGTATGTATGCATGTATGTATGTGTGTGTGTGTGTATGTATGTATGTATGTATGCATGTATGTAGTATTATGTATGTATATGTATGTATGTATTATGTATGTATGTATGCATGTATGTATGTATGTATGTATGTATGTATGTATGTATGTATGTATGTATGTATGCATGTATGTATGAAGTATGTATGTATGTATGTATGTATGTATGTATGTATGTATGTTATGTATGTATGTATGTATGTATGTATGCATGTATGTATGTATGTATGTATGTATGTATGTATGTATGCATGTATGTATGAATGTATGCATGTATGTATGTATGTTGCGTGTTTGTATGCGTGTTTGTATGTAAGTGTGTATGTAGGTATGTATGCTTACATGTATGTATGCAGCTATGTATGTATGTGTTT
>NC_042999.1:153670727-153673227 GCF_006345805.1 Octopus sinensis
TTTTACACCATTAGTCAAGAACATCATTTTGTTCAGCAAGCTTAACAATACCACCCTATTTAACGCCATCTCATAGTTCTTGGGTAACTAGATCCACCCGGGTTTTCTCATCAACGCTTTTTCCCTAAAGACATTCATTTGCACATGTTTGTATTGCACACATATAGGCTATGTCATACAGGGTACGTCATAAAGAGTACGTCTGTCTCATCAGTTTGAATATATGGTCTGCCAATGCCATGATTGCTCTAACAAAAAGAAGAAAACCATCTCACACAATACCATGATTTTGTCCTTTCTTTCAGATACACTCTTCAATATCAAGATAAAAAAGGCGGCGAGCTGGCAAAATCGTTAGCACTCCGGGCGAAATGCGTAGCCGTATTTCGTCTGCCGTTACGTTCTGAGTTCAAATTCCGATGAGGTCGACTTTGCCTTTCATCCTTTCTGGGTCGATTAAATAAGTACCAGTTACGTACTGGGATTGATATAATCGACTTAACCCGTTTGTCTGTCCTTGTTTGTCCTCTGTGTTTAGCCCCTTCTGGGCAGTAAAAAAATAGGTATTTCGTGTCTTTACGTTGAAATTCCGCCGAGGTCGAGTTTGCCTTTCATCCATACGGGGTCGATAAGTTATGTACCAACTACGTAGTGGGATCGATCTAATCGACTGGCCTCCTCCCCAAAAATTTCGGGCCTTGCGCCTAGAAAAGAATATCTACTCTCCAAAACTTCGTTTTCACGATCATTTGGAGCTGTCTCTTATTTCATGCGGTGTCCCTCCCAATAGGTTAGAGCCCCTGGCTGCTAATCGGAAGGCATGGAGGTCCGAGTCTCACACTTGAGTAGAACGCTTTGAAACCGAACGTAGGAGACTTCATCAAGAGAGGAGGAGGCGTTGTCATCAACCCTCCTACGTCTGTTATTCGGGGTTACTTTCGGTGCTTTCGTATCGGTTTTATCAGTCAAGTGCGCTCCAATGAGAAACAATTTGCTGGAGATGGAGGCGGATTAATGTCTTAGATTAACGCTGACATCACCTGTGATGAGCTGTCATAAGCAAGCTAAGCTAAGCTAGTACCTACACAACAATAAATTGTTATTGATTGAATCCTATCGACTAGGAACTAATTTAACAAAGACAGGATCAGAATTTAGAACTAGATATAGCAGCGTGTACAGTTTTTACTGTTATTTATCCATCTCATCTCTCTATCGTTTCATGTTTTCTCTGAATACATGAACCTTCCCACCTTGGTCTCCATTTTCTGCATCACCGTTTGGTCCACGTGTGCTTTTTATCCTCTATCTTCTTTCCATACAGTGTACTTTTCTCGCTGTCGGTAGTATTGTCGATTCTGCATTTCACATAGTTAGTCCTTAACGCTTATTCTTGAGCTGCGCATATAAGTGCTTCTGTCTCTAACTTCAGATCACTCCTCCTCAACCATAGTCACTGGTCTACTGTAACATGTCTTGGAGTTCGAATCTTTTGCAAACTGACCGCACCGTTTTTTTCCATTCTGTTGCCTTTTTTAAGTCTTTTTCCTCTTTAAGTTTTTCTTTCTTTACACAATTATCAGTTTTAATGGCACTGGCCTTCTCCACATGTTTCAACAATGGTTCCGCTGCATTTTTTACATACCACCCTGAGCTGATTTCCTCTGTTTAGATACAATACTGGCAACTGATGAAACTTCTCTCACTATTTCTTCTGGATAACTACATCCTATCGGTGTCACTCATAGGATTGAAGGCTCTGTGCAGTCAACATTTTTCTTGTCTTCATATTCATGTTCATCAGTTCTTTCTTTTTCTATTTTATGATTCCAGTTCCATGCCTTAGTGATGCTATCACCTATGTATTAACTGTTTGGATTTTATTCCGTCCGGTCAATTTTGAGTGCAACACCAGTCTTAGTCTCTGGAAATATTCCATCCTCAGTTGCTCTTTCATTTCCTTCTCCATTACTTACCTTTTTTAATTCTAGTACACCAAGTTATTTGTACCATTCCGTTTCAATTTGCTTAATCAGTTCTCTATTCGGTAATTCTATCCACGCTAGGGACTTACCTAGCCTCATTTCAGGTACATTATTCCACACTTCTTGAGTCCGAATTCCATTCTATTATCAGCACTAAAACAGTAGACCGTGTTCAACAAGGAACTCACTGGTGCCTTATCCTTGCCATACAACTTCCAATCATCCATGAAGAGGAGGTGGTTGATTGTTTGAGATTGTTTGAGATTTTCACTTCAGCTGATAACCTAGGTTTATTTTCCTAAGTACTAAGGTCAGGTATATCATACAGAGAACAAAAAGTAACTGAGATAAGCTATCACTCTGGAAAATCGTTCTTCTAATACCCAGGGTGTCTAAGCTTTTTCCGTAGGATGTCAACTCAGTTCTCCAACCCACCATACTTCTCTTCAGGAAATGCGTTACATTTCTCGCAATTCCAATAATCATATTATAAGCTTTGCAAGTCATTCCCAAAT
>NC_042999.1:153678227-153687719 GCF_006345805.1 Octopus sinensis
CCTTGGTTGGCAGTCTGTCTGAGAGAAGGAATACTCTTATTTAAAACTGGGGTAGATAAGACTCCTTAGTCACAGTGGTGACAATCTATCAGCGTCCAACGGCTCCATGCCTGGGATGAAGACGAACGAACCGCGAATCGGGACTTAACACCGGAGCAATATTTGGATGATATGGTACCAACTGACGCTCACCTGTTATTTAGTGAGAATCAGGGTCATGGTCTTCAACACACAGAAATTCGAAGGGAACAGGCCCAACTTATGGGTAGTAAGAGCTCTGCAGTCTTGGTCGACAATCTTACTAGAGATGATGTCTCGATAAAAATACCGGTTGGTGGCTAACCCTAAAAAGCACCTCAATGTTGAGTGAAAATGTCAAATACAAATGTATCAGATAATGGTGTTAATGAGGATGGAACCAAAGGTGAAAACCTTTCGTCCTGATGGTGCCCTTTGGTTGAGCAGTGCAGGCCCGGTCGTCAGCAAGAGATTGCTTATAAACAAAGCCAGAGGGAGAGAAGAATGTGGAATAAGGAGGCAAACCGAACGGTAATTGAATGCTGGATCAGGAGTGAATCCAACAGCAAACTAAATAAACGTGGAACAGGTGGAAAAGAAATAATTGATTCCGACAACGAATGAAAGTAAAATGGAATGAGATAGGACACTTCGAAATAAGTGAGCAACGGTTAGCCGACTAGGTAAGAGCAATAAGAGCAAAAGAGTGGCTAACAGACATCGAAATAGAAATGATCCCCGGTTTCGTTCAAGGGTAATGTTGTGATTTCGGCACCTTATACGCTATGGAAATTGAGTAAGTGGTCCCATGAGTCATAGGACTTGAAACAGTAATATTCAAGGATTGATGATGATGATGACGACAAAATGAATGGTAAAGTTGAATTCGGAGACATATGAACTCAGACCGACGGATAAGTCGGTAGAAATGCCGTTAAGCATTTTGTGTGAAGCTCAAACGATTCTGTCAAAGAAATTCCTTATACTTAAACCAAATCAACTATTTCTTTTCCACATGTTCCACGTTTATTTAGTTTGCTGTTGTCTGAAAGTGTGACAAATCGCAACACTGTATTGTTTGCTTAATTAACTGAAACATAACACTCACTCCCCACCCCGACTACATTCAATATTTAATCAATATCATGGCGGCGAGCTGGCAGAAACATTAGCACGCCGGGCGAAATGCGTAGCCGTATTTCATCTGCCGTTACGTTCTGGGTAGTAAAGAAATAGGTCTTTCGTCTGCCGCTACTACGTTCTGAGTTCAAATTCCACCGAGGTCGACTTTGCCTTTTATCCTTTCGGGGTCGATTAAATAAGTACCAGTTACACACTGGGGTCGATATAATCGACTTAATCCGTCTGTCTGCCCTTGTTTGTCCTCTCTGTATGTAGCCCCTTGAGAGCAGTAAAGAAATAGGTATTTCATCTGCCGCTACGTTCTGTGTTCAAATTCCGCCGAGGTCAACTTTGCCTTTCATCTTTTCGGGGTCGATTAAGTAAGTACCAGTTACGCACTGGGGTCGATATAATCAACTTAATCCCTTTGTCTCCTTGTTTGTCCTCTTTGTGTTTAGCCACTTGTGGGTAGTAAAGGAATAGGTATTTCGTCTGCCGCTACGTTCTGAGTTCAAATTCCGTCGAGGTCGACTTTGCCTTTTATCCTTTCGGGGTCGAGAAATTAAGTACCAGTTTCGCACTGGGGTCGGTGTAATCGACTTAACCCGTTTGTCTATCCTTGTTTGTCCTCTCTATGTTTAGCTCCTTGTGGGTAGTAAAGAAATAAGAAACGTTAGCACGCCGGGCAAAAAAAATACTTAGCGGGATTTCATCTGTCTTTACGTTCCGAGTTCAAATTCCGCCAAGGTCGACAAGGCCTTTCATCCTTTCTGGGTCGATAAATTAAGTACCAGTTGCATACTGAGGTCGATCTAATCGACTGGAATCCTCCCCTAAAATTTCAGGCATTGTGCCTAGAGTAGAAAAGAATATTTAATTAATATCAGTTCAGGTGAGGATGGCTTTGTACAGTTTTGAAGAAAGTGGAAGTCGATTAAAAAGAACCCAGTGTTCCACTGGTACATTTTTTATCGAGCTCAAACGGAAAAGCTGACATCAGCGAGACTGGAACTCTGAACATTAACGGAAAGAAATGTCGGAAAGCATTTTCTGCAATGTTCTAACGATTCTGTCAAAGAAATTCTTTGTACCAATTAAAACCAAATCAAAAATTGTTCTGCGTTTATTGAATTTTCTGTTGTTGTCTGAGATTGTGATAAATCGCCACACCACAGCGTTTATTTAATATGACCAAACATTACACTCACTCCTCACCCCGCTGCATTCTGCATTTAATTAATTTTAATCAGTTTAAATTCAGTGGGTGTCTTGACTGTCTTTTCAAAGCAGAATTAATTAATTTTTCTCATCATTAAGGGTGCGTCATTAGAGTTGATTAAAATATCTTGGAGCACGCAATCAAGTACGTGAGCATTCACATTCCTGTTAAATCATTCCAATTCTTTCTAATTTTTGCACAAGGCCAGCCATTTTGAGGGAAGTGGGAGTCGATTAGATCGACTCCAATGTTCAACTAATGCGTATTTTATCGACCTTGGGAGGATAAAAGGCAAAGTCAACCTCGGCGAAATTTGAACTCGAGACATAAAACCAGAATAAGTACCCCTAAACATATATAGGCGCAGGAGTGGCTGTGTGGTAATTACCTTGCTTACCAACCACATGATTCCGGGTTCAGTACCACTGCGTGGCATCTTGGGCAAGTGTCTTCTACTATAGCCTCGGGCCGACCAAAGCCTTGTGAGTGGATTTGGTAGGCGGAAACTGAGAGGTCCGTCGTATATATGTATATATATATATATATATATATATATATATATATAATATATATATATATATGTGTGTGTGTGTGTTGTGTGTGTGTGTGTGTGTGTGTGTGTGTGTGTGTGTGTTGTGTGTTTGTGTGTCAGAGTTTGTCCCCCCAGCATTGCTTGACAACCGATGCTGGTGTGTTTACGTCTCTGTAACTTAGCGGTTCTGCATAAGGGACCGATAAAATAAGTACTAGGCTTACAAAGAATAAGTCCTGGGGTCGATTTGCTCGACTGAAGGTGGTGCTCCAGAATGGCCGCAGTCAAATGACTGAAACAAGTAAAAGGGTAAAAGAGTGTCCTCGGTGCCTTTTCTTTCCTATTAATTGCTCATGCAGAAGGCGCTTGTGAGTATTTTTTTAAACCTTGAAGATGCATATCCTAAATTTGCAAGCTACCAGTTTATACTGCGACCTTCAGTAACGGCACTTGACGTTCCGATTTCAAACGCCCCGGGGCCAGTTTTCCCACTCAACCTTCCGTTGTCACAAGAATAATGTTTCAGTAAATAAGTAGAATTATTGATTGGACCGTTGTCCCTATAAGGAAGTATTGCCTTGCGGTATTTCTTGCAGTTCTTTCCGTTCTAAGTTCAAACTCTGCCTCGGTCAACTTTGCCTTTCATCTTTTCAGGGACGCCAAAAGTATCGGCTGGTATCAACTAAATCCCCACCCCCACAAAACTGCTAACCCTGTATCTATAGTAGCAAGGATCGTCATTACTACTACTACTACTACTACTACTACTACTACTACTACTACTACCACTACCACTACTACTATTGCTGCTGCTGCTGTTGTTGCTAAGCAACAAGACGGGTAAGGGTGATTAGGTGATGGTCTAGGGTTTCGGGTCGGGAGACCCCAGACATTGGAAAAATAAACTTTGGTCGTCTTGTTGCAGTCGAGGGCTCTTCGTTGACACCTGACACCACTGGGAGGTGGCCCTCGAAGTCGCTGGAAATGGAGATCTCCAGGTCCAAATTCTTGAACGGCTGCTGCTGCTGCTATCAGGATGCATGGCCTAATGGTTAGGGTGTTACACTCACGATCGCGGGATCGTGGTTTCAGTCCCTGGAGTGGTGCATTGCGTTCTTGAGCAATACCCTTCATCTCAGTTTTTTCTGCGATCATTTCGAGACCTGACTAAAAGTAGAGAATTTTAGTATTTATCAAGTATTGAGATAAACGTCTACACATTCCTAAAAATCTTTGATACCTTTTGTTGTGTCCATTGTGAAACAGAATGATGCTAGTGGTGGTGGTGGTGGTGGTGGTGGTGGTGGTGGTGGTGGAGAAACAAGCGTAAAGACACATACACACATCTATCTATATATCTGGGTGAATGTAGCAAAGATGGCACGTATGAATGACGAAGCCACCTTGACCATAATCCTAAGAACCCAGAAAAATTTAAAACAGAGAGTTACTTACTTCCAAATAAATGTGTTAACATGTGACATTATTGATCGAGGTTACCGTGGTCTTTTGCGTAAGCTTTTCTTTCCACGGATAAACATTATCTGTTTCCCCCTTTACACTTTACATCATGACATTTCTGTGATACACGATCCCTATTGATCATTTTTTTTACGATCCCTTTTGATCGAAAACCTACCCTCGCCCCTTTATTTCTCCCCAAAAAGACAAGCTCTACTTTGTAATTTGTCCCCTCTGTGTTCAGCCCCATGTGGCTAATAAAGAAACATATCTATCTGTTTATCTATCTATCTAGATATGATGGTTGGACTGGTAAGGATGTTCTGATCCTATGACCGTTCACATAGGATCAGATGTTGGACTCTCCCGTCGAGGATGACCTCTCAGTGTTCAGCTTTTACCTAACGACCTGCACAAATAATTGTTTCTAGTGATCAAATGTACGTGCTGTACATCAGCTCTACCTGTCTATCTATCTATCTATCTATCTATCTATCTATCTATCTATCTATCTATCTATCTATCTATCTATCTATCTATCTATCTATCTATCTATCTATCTATCTATCTATCTATCTATCTATCTATCTATCTATCTATCTATATATCTATCTATATATATATATATATTATATATATATGTGTGTGTGTTATATATATATAATATATATATATATATATATATATATAGAGAGAGAGAGAGAGAGAGAAGGAGTGAGAGAGTGATAGATAGATAGATAGATAGATGGATAAATAGATAGATAGATAGATAGATAGATAGATAGATAGATAGATAGATAGATAGATAGATAGATAGATAGATAGATAGATAGATAGATATACATATGCACATGAAGGGTTTCCACACAGTTTCCGTATACCAATTCACTGACAAGGCATTAGGTCAATTGCTGGCATTGGGTTATAGCAGTGCTTTTCAAACTTTTTGCTGGAGCGGAACCCCAAGGAAACATTCCACTGGCTCGAGGAACCCCTGTGCAATAATTTAATAGTCTTATGCACACGTATCTGCACAGGAGAATTAAAAATTACTGCCGATCTTAGCAGTTTTGTAACTTCTTGCGGAACCCCTAGACTGTACTGGCAGAACCCTGGTTGAAAACCACTGGGTTATAGTATAAGACAAGTGCTCAACGTGCCGTGCAGCAGATCAGAACTCAAAACCATGTGCTTTGGATGCAAACCATCCAATCGAACAGTCATGATCTTAATCATAGTCATGCTTGAGAATAATTTTTATAAAATGAAAAACATTTCATTCAATAATCTTTTCAGAAATCCAGTTCTCTTAAGCTTTTCAATTTGGGATACGCTTTAGCGGCCACGATTTCCTTTGACTGTATCCCAGTAAGACATAAAAGTGGGCGTTCTAATGAGTTTATATTGAGAGTTAGCCTACTGGAAATACATTTCTTTATTGCCCACAGGGGTCTAAACATAGAGGGGACAAACAAAGAGATTAAGTCGATTACATCGACCTAGTGCGTAACTGGTACTTTATTTATCGACCCCGAAATGCTGAAAGGCAAATTCAACCTCGGCGGAATTTGAACTCAGAACGTAGCGGCAGACGAAATACCTATTTCCTATTTCTTTACTACCACAAGAGACTAAACACAGGCAAACAAGGAGAGACAAACGGAATAAGTCGATTACATCGACTTCAGTGTGTAACTGGTACTTAATTTATCGACTCCGAAAGGATGAAAGGCAAAGTCGAGCTCGGCAGAATTTGAACTCAGAACGAAATACCTATTTCTTTACTAACCACAAGGGGCTAAACACAGAGAGGACAAACAAGGACAGACAAACGGATTAAGTCGATTATATCGACTCCAGTGCGTAACTGGTACTTATTTAATCGACCCCGAAAGGATGAAAGGCAAAGTCGACCTCGGCGGAATTTGAACACAGAACGTAACGGCAGACGAAATACCTATTTCTTTACTGCTCACAAGGGGCTACACACAGCGAGGACAAATAAGGACAGACAAACGGATTAAGTTGATTATATCAACCCCAGTGCGTAACTGGTACTTATTTTATCGACCCCGAAAGGATGAAAGGCAAAGTCGACCTCGGCGGAATTTGAACACAGAACGTAACGGCAGATGAAATACCTATTTCTTTACTGCTCACAAGGGGCTACACACAGAGAGGACAAATAAGGACAGACAAACGGATTAAGTCGATTATATCAACCCCAGTGCGTAACTGGTACTTATTTTATCGACATCGAAAGGATGAAAGGCAAAGTCGAGTCGGCGGAATTTGAACTCAGAACGTAGCGGCAGGTGAAATACCCACTAAGCATTTCGCCCTGCGCGCTAACGTTTCTGCCAGCTCAAAAACCATGCAGTTACCGGCTTCCGTATCAAGCGAAATCGACCTCTCTAAACAGTACTTACGGGTTGAAAGCCTCGGAGTAATATTCACTACTGCCAATCGAATAAACAAACAAACAAACTCCTAAATTTCACATGTTTTGACAGACATTCTCTAGAACTATACTCTGTGCAAATCCCAAAACATGGCACCCTAGTCATGACACAACTCGGAATTCTAACTTGTTGTCTATTGAGGTCTCTGGGTGAAATTTGGAGTCAACTTGTACAAATACAAAGCAAAAGCCAAATATAATAATCGAAAAATAAGGGGTGTTACCTTTGTTCACGGGTAGAGTTTGAACTCAGAACGTAAAGATGGACGAAAAGCCGCTAAACATTTTGGCTGACGTGCTAACGATCCTGCCACCTAATCCCCTGAATAATAATAATATAATAATAATAATAATAATAATAATAATAATAATAATAATAATAATAATAATAATAATAATAATAATCCTTTCTACTCTCGGCACAAGTTCTGAAATTGTGAGGGAGGGGCTAGTCGATAACATCAACTCCAGTATTTCACTGATACTTATTTTATCGACTCCGAAGGGTCAAAGGCAAATTGGATCTCGGCGGAATTTGAACTCAGAACGTAAAGATGGACGAAAAGCCGCTAAACATTTTGGCTGACGTGCTAACGATTCTGCCATCTCACCCCCTGTATAATAATAATAATAATAATAATAATAATAATAATAATAATAATAATAATAATAATAATAATAATAATAATATATAATAATAATAATAATAATGATAATAATAAGTCCTCTGATGCAGTTCCAGGCAGTGGCTCTCATGGCTTCTGATCTTAACTGATTGGAAGTGTTATCATGTACATTGTTTTGTCTTGGTATAAAAGATGGGCTACAGCAAATATTCTGCCCATACCACAGATTTGCTGGTCAGTTATTTGACCTTAACTAGTTAAGCATGTCCCTTAGCGGCTGGCGATATGTGCATCGCTGATCACGAGTAGAAGTAGTGGGGAGCATCATAGCCATGTGTTGAGAGGGATTATTTGGGGTTTGGATAATTCACCTCTGGAAACATGGGTGTTTCGCTCAACATCCTTAAACAACCCTTATTCAGGAACCTTTTGAGCGGGATGGGTTATTCGACCAGAAGAAAATTCTAACTGGGCCCCACCTGCAAGGTCAAGTGCTGTTTATCTTGATATGAGATCACCATGTTGTGCACATATGGTTGTGATGCATGTGTCTAGTGTACCCTTATCAGACGGGTTGTCATGATGGGTATACTGGGCTTCGTATATTTATCCCAGTGTCACTTTGATGGCATGCACTGCTCTCTCACTCAATAATAATAATAATAATAATAATATAATAATAATAATAATAATAATAACAATAATAATAATAATAATAATAATAATAAAATGATGATGCTAAGATTCTCTCTGGTCGAACACAACTTCTCTATTCACAAACAATACAGAACAGCCCTTCCTTAATTTTTCTTAAGCCTAATAGTAGTAAACATCTGAATTTTTTTTGACCGATAGGACCCCACCTAAAACAAAAAAAAATATCACTGATGGTGATGATGATAATAATGATAATAATAGTGCTGATAATCTATCTATCTATCTACACACATACACACACTCAAAGAGTTCAACCAACACAAACCTCACCTCGGCTCTATTGTTAACCAAATATGAAAGTATTATTTGACAGGCAAGAACTCTGGCGTTGAAGACAGTCAGCCAACCAACCACCAAGCCAGCCAACGATACAGACAGACACTACTGTGATGGTGATAATGATAAAAAAACAAAAATAACAATAATAAGATACTGCTGTGACTACACATAAAACAATATCATTGATGATGATGGTGGTGATGGTGATGGTGATGATGATAATGATGATGGTAATGGTGGTGATAATGATGATAGTGATAATAATGGTGATGATAATAACAATAATAAGCCGACTACGGCTGCTATAATGGTACGATTATAATTGTAACGGCAATGATGGCCGTCTCCCCACGAGCCAATCAAAGCTATAAAATGATAACATTATCGTAGCACCAAAATGTTTTTGGAAACTAAAAGGAAAACTAAATCAGTATACCAAATCGCTTGTCCTATGGTTAATCTGGAAGCGCGTCCCCCAGGGAAGAGCCAGCCTGGGATCGAAAAGTCATCAACTGGCACAAACTCTTCTCCGAATACGGACATGGATGGTCACTTGAACGGGAAATCCCCCAACTCGAGCCCTCCAAGTTCACCACCACAACCACCACAGAAAGAAAAATGTAAGCGGAACAAATGGACCCGAGAAGAGTATAAAGAAGTAATATACGCTTATTACTATGCATTAGGTAGGCCATCTCAAGAGAGACACACCGCAAACTCTCACAGTATATGGAGAACACGGAATCAAGACAGTAGGCCCTATTTGGACGAGAACAAATTAGCAAATGTGAGGAGGGATATCCTTAGAAATAACAGACTCACAGACAGTGAAATAAGCGCGATCAAGCACGCAACGGAAAATGACATAAATATAAGACACAAAGGAAATGAAGAATCAGGTGAACAGTATAGCCCGCCACGAGGCTTAATTGAAAGACTGCCATCAGACCAAAGTAGGCAAAGGCCTGAAGATACAAGAAATTCTATTGTACCTGTTAAAGATAGCCAGGAAAACGAAAAAACAACAGTAACTGAAGATCTCGCATTTGCTGAAGAA
>NC_042999.1:153687819-153690319 GCF_006345805.1 Octopus sinensis
GGTCTTTTCCGCAGGCTTTTCTTTCCACGGGTAAACCTCACCTGTCCTCCCCTTTACACTTCATATTGACATTTCTGTGATAACGATCCCTATTGATCATTTTGTTTTCCTCTCCCCCCCCCCTTTTTTTTTTTTTTTTTAACCCCCCTTATTTTTGTCCTCTTTCTCTCCTTTTACGATCCCTTTTGATCGAAACCCCTCCCCCTTTTTTTTTTTTTTTTTTTTTTTTTTTAATACCTTCAAAAGAAAAGCTCTACCTTGTAATTTGTTCTATCTGTGTGCAGCCCTGTGTGGCTAATAAAGAAACATATCTATCTATCTATCTATCTATCTATCTATCTATCTATCTATCTATCTCTATCTCTCTCTCTCTCTCTCTCTCTCTCTCTCTATATATATATATAATATATATATATATATATATATATATATAATATATATATATATGTATGTATGTATGTATGTATGTATGTATGTATGTATATCGTTTTTAGAAAACATAAATCCGAAAGAAAAAGCCCACTCTAAGATGTAGAGCAGTATATTAAAAATGGGGAATGCCGGTTTATAGGATTGCCTTAGGTTTCTCATCCATAAAGGGTTTAGCTTTATGGCGTATCAGGTTTTTGGGATCTGACGATATGCCATAAAGCTAAAATCTTTATGGAGGAAAACCTAAGGCAACCCCATAAACAGGCCTTCACCACTTTTAATATATACATTCTAAAATTAGAATGATACAAAGAAGATTAGCATGGTCCCTGCGCAAGGATGACACGCAAATTCATGGAGCATCCCATATTTACTAAGCTGAGCAAATGCCAAAAATTATAGGCCTATATCTCTGACTTCAAACATCAGCAAAGTCATGGAACGGATAGTCAGAGGGAAAATAATCGCATTCCTTAAAGAAAACGACTTGCTAAGTGATATCCAGTATGACTCGCGACCAGGTAGGAGCTGCCTGACCCAGCTCTTACAACACTATGACTGGGTGTTGACGCAGTTATTCAACAACTCACATGTAGACTTAATATACCTTGACTTTACAAAAGCTTTTCACAAAGTGGATCATGGGATGATATGCCACAAACTGCGTGATCTCGGCATAGTTGGAAAACTTGGAGAATGTTTACATGACTTTCAGAAAGATAGAAGTCAGGCAGTAGTGGCCAATGAGGACACCTCAAAGAAAATACAAACAGTGAGTAGTATTCCACAGGGCACTGTCTTGGGACTACTACTTTTCATAGTAGCCCTCTTATATATGCCCTCAGCTGCTCGAATAACAACCCTTGCTAGCTATGCAGACGATACGAACGTCTCGCAGAAAATACAGAACCCCAGCGATGTTGCACACCTGTAACAGGAGTTGGACTCAATTTACAGATGGGCTGTGGACATTAATATTCAGTTTAATACTGAAAAATTCCAAACTCTGCGCTACCAGCGTCCAAAACTGAACGAAAAACTTACAGGGTACTCTGGCCCACAGAGAATTACAATCCCAGAGCCCAAATTAGTGCGTGATCTGGGTACCGACATGAGTGTCGATACCTCTTTCCAAGGGCACATTACCAGGATGGCAACAAAGTGCAGACGACTGGCTGGATGGATCTTGAGAACGTTCAGAACCAGAAAGAAGGAAATCATGATGGTCCTCTGGAGGACATTCGTCTTCAGCTTCCTGGATTATTGCTCCCAACTATGGTCACCCCACAGTGTGAAATTAACAGCTGACCTTGAAGCAATCCAGCGAAGATTCACAAAGATCGTCTCATTGCAATATCTCAGCTACTGGGATAGTCTAAAAGCGCTATGATTTTACCTCCTGGAGCGAAGGCGGGAGAGATATTCAGTAATATACATCTGGAAGATCTTGGAAGGGATTGTGCCAAATTTCGGCATTGAAAGCTACACAAATACCAGAACGGGTCGCCACTGCACAGTGCCAAAGATCCCAGCAATGCCATCGCGCTTCAGGATCAGATACTGCAACAGCCTGAGTTTCAGGGGCCCACAACTTTTTAATATTCTCCCAAAGAGCCAGAGAGACCTACACAAAGTGGATGTAGGTGTTTTCAAATCAAAACTATATCTCTTCCTGTCGCGAGTCCCAGATGAACCTACCTCCGAATTTGTTATAATAACCAGAATAATATTTTTTTCAGATATATTTGCTAGTATTGCGAGTGGTATTTAAATCAGGCAAATCTTCATATTGGTAGTACATGAAAGTGAACGTTGTTGTTTGTTTGAAGTCCAGACCGAAAGTAAAGTTGTTATTGAATGGTACGAGGAACATTCTAGTGAAGTTGAACATTTTATCTGACCACCACAGTCTCCAGATCTCAATATTATTAAACATTTATGGTACATTTTAGAAAAACAAGTAAGGAGTCGATATCCTTCACCATCATCACTACAAGAACTAGAGACAGCTTACACATACGTACACAGATCCGTTCATGCATGAATTCTATTTCTTTATTTTTCTCGA
>NC_042999.1:153695319-153705319 GCF_006345805.1 Octopus sinensis
AACCGACAGAGAATCAGTTTATCAGAGTCTCCTTAAAAGGTTTGTCATATGTAACCTCCTTTCATGGATTATAATATAAACAGAATACCGTTAATTAAACAACTCGAAACTTAATTTATCCCTTAGTTAAGCAGGTTGACAATTAAAAGTTTCCTTATTAATGAAGCAGCTTGACAGAAACAACGTGGCTTAATTACCTTTCGACTTAATTGCTTTTCAGTAAAAATATTTTGAAAGAATAGATTTTAAAATCCTATTCCTACAGTGGATCGTCTTTAAAGTAGTTCTTGACGACAAAATGCCCTTACTCTGGTTGAAATGAATGCTTAATGACAAACGAGTTCTGTTTATCCTGTTCGTTCCATGAAACTTATGTATGTGTTTGTGTGTGTATGTGTGTGTGTGTGTGTATAATTATATACATATATATATGGTATATACATTTAAATATATATACATATATATATACATGTATATATACGCATATATATACATATATACCTACATACATACATACATACATACATACATACATACATACATACATACATACATACATACATATATATATATATATATATATATAGAGAGAGAGAGAGAGAGAGAGAGAGAAATTAAGAAATGGAGTTAAACGCAGGTGTTATTCAAATCTTTATTACTTCCGACATATGTTTCGAAGAAATCATTGGTATTATTCCTGAGGGAATAAAATGATGTGAAACAATGTAATTATCTCGTCAGGGGAAAAGAGAAACAAAACACATCACTAAGCCATTTTAACCGAATGTGATTACCGCGTATATGATGAAGGGGAACGCTGGAAAGTTATTTCTTTCAAAAACCGTTAATAGATTTAACTTAATGTCAAAAACATTTCAATAGATTTAACACCAAAAAACCTTTCATGAATCATCTCTTCGCATAACGATAAGTTGTTAGATACAAATCCACTCAATGAAAATAATAACATTGATATTATTAACACTAACCATACTTTGAACAATAATAAGAACAATATTAGTATTTCTGATATAAATTCGAATCGCATTCATTTCCTTAGCAGTAATTTTAAATCTAGAAACTCTGTCTATCAATGTAAAATTACTTCCGGTTCTGATGTCTTTTTTTTTTTTTGTGCATACGTAGTTCTTCATCTCAGCTGTCCAAAAGAATATCTAACCATTACTCTACATTTAGACATATCAATAAATGCAACAATACTGGGCTTAGTAAATTAATTTTGTCTCTGAAGGAACATAATAAACAATTTTTCTATCTAGATCCTTTCCATATGATAAATGCAAATCTTTTTGTCCGGTCTGTTCTGAAGAACAGTATCTCGGAGAATTCTCTTGTAAATACCTTTAAAGAGCGCGTTTATCGTTGGAAACATACAAAGAATAAGTCGTGGGGTCGATTTGTTCGGCTAAAGGCGGTGCTCTAGCATAGCCGCAGTCAAGTGACTGAAACAAATAAAAGAATAAAATTATACATGTGTGTGTGTGTGTGTGTGTGTGTGTGTGTGTGTCAGCCTACTACTCCCAACTATGGTCCCCAGGGGGTGTGAAACAAACTGTGGAACCCGAAACAATGCAGCACCAACACACAAAGAAGATTGATACAAAAGATGGGCAGTTGGGAGAGGCTAAAGGAGCTGAGTGTTTATTTCCTGGAGAGAAGTCGAGAGAAATATGCGGTGATAAACATCTTGGAGGGTTTAGCTCCCAATTTTGGAATTGACAGTTATACCAATCCTCGAACTGGACGGCACTGCATCATATCAAAGATCGCGTCTTCCCCATTTAAAATAAGGACATAGTACTGCAATAATCTGGGTTTCAAGGGCCCGCAATTGTTCAGCATCCCGCCAGGCAACCTCATAGATCTGCATGGTGTTGATGTGGAAGTTTTCAAGGAACGTAGGCACAGGTTTCTAGCTGAGATTCCAGATTAACCCACATCGTGGCAGGAGACGCAAAGAGGAGCAGATCCGTCCAACTCGTCACTTCACCAAAAACAAAAGCTGAAGGCGGCGAGCTGGCAGAAAGGTTAGCACGCCGGGCGAAATGCTTGGCAGTATTTCGTCTGCCGTTACGTTCTGAGTTCAAATTCCACCTAGGTCGACTTAGCCTTTCATCCTTTCGGGGGTCGATCTAATCGACTGGGCGCCCCCCCCCCTCAAAATTTCGGGCCTTGT
The DNA here is from genome assembly GCF_006345805.1 of Octopus sinensis. Lineage (NCBI taxonomy): Eukaryota > Metazoa > Mollusca > Cephalopoda > Octopoda > Octopodidae > Octopus > Octopus sinensis. Next base: position 153,697,517 of record NC_042999.1, read on the forward strand.
GCCTAGAGTAGAAAAAAAAGGGGAAACAACTACAGGTGGTGCACCAGCGTGACCTCAGCCCTGGGTAGAAAGCAATAAAAGATAAAAGATAAATGATATATATATATATATATATGTATCCGTTAGCTTTTTCGTGTTTTTCATTGCTCGTGGAGTGATATTTATATTTCTAGCAACTGTGACGATGGGGTGTTATTAATTTGCTAGGCGATTTTGTTTATTTATTTGGTTCTTTATTCGTTTTCTTGTTTATCTGTATGTATATGTGTGTGTGTATGTGTGCATAAATATATATATATATATATATTTAATCAATATAGGGTGGCAAAAAAAAAAAATTTTGTAGAATTTTTTTGCCACCAGCGGCCTAGTGGGAAAAAATTAAATAGTCATAGACCATTTTTAAGTTCAACATCAACAATCAAGGAACGGCCATAATAGGCCATTCACCCACTAGAAATAACAGCCAAGCTTCAAAGCTTCAACCGCAAATAAAAGTCAATTCCGTAAACAGGAGAAAATTTTAAAAAACATTTACCCTGTAATTTCTTATACGATGCACCGTTCGTCTGCTGTTTAATGGTAAACTAACCTGATTAAATTAAATCAAGCCAATCTTCCATAGGCCCTCAGATTCATCAGTAAGAAATAGCCACAAGTCGGAACAGATATTTTCACGAGGCATCTCCGACCCTGCCAAGGTAATATCTGACCTAAAATTTTCAAATCATCGCACTCGCGCCAAATTTATCGGCAGCAAATAAATATAAGCCGTCGATTCCATTACGGAATTAACCAGAAAATTCATAATTAATCAATATAGGGTGGCAAAAAAAAAAAATTTTGTAGAATTTTTTTGCCACCAGCGGCCTAGTGGGAAAAAATTAAATAGTCATAGACCATTTTTAAGTTCAACATCAACAATCAAGGAACGGCCATAATAGGCCATTCACCCACTAGAAATAACAGCCAAAGCTTCAACCGCAAATAAAAGTCAATTCCGTAAACAGGAGAAAATTTTAAAAACATTTACGAGATGCCTCGTGAAAATATCTGTTCCGACTTGTGGCTATTTCTTACTGATGAATCTGAGGGCCTATGGAAGATTGGCTTGATTTAATTTAATCAGGTTAGTTTACCATTAAACAGCAGACGAAACGGTGCATCGTATAAGAAATTACAGGGTAAATGTTTTTAAAATTTTCTCCTGTTTACGGAATTGACTTTTATTTGCGGTTGAAGCTTTGGCTGTTATTTCTAGTGGGTGAATGGCCTATTATGGCCGTTCCTTGATTGTTGATATATATATATATATATATATATGGATGGATGTAAGTATGTATGTATGTCATTGTTCAGTTTTATTTCAAGATTATTGCCAATACAGAAAGAATTTGTTTCTGACCTACATCCAAGGCTCCTTCATTGGAATTTCAACATCAACAACAGGGTATGTATGTATGTATGTATGTGTGCAGATTTGTATGTTTTGTTTTATGTATGTATTCTCATGCACATAGTTGCATATCTAGACATGCTCATATATGTTTAAATGATAGACTTCTGTGTGTCAGTGTGTGTGTGTGTGTGTGTGTGTGTGTAGTGTGTGTGCATGTGTGTGTGCGCGCGCATGTGTATGCGTGTGTTAGTGTGTGTGTGTATGCGTGTATCTTTGTATCAGTGTTTTTCCTTACCCACCACATAACAATCGGCGCTGGTGTGTTTGCGTCCACTCAACTTAGCGGTACGGTTTAAAAGGCCGACAGAATAAATACCAGGCTTCAAAAAATAAAATAAATAAATACTAGGGTCGATTCATTCAACTAAAAATTCTTCAAGGTGGTGCTCCAGCATGGCCACAGTCTAATGAATGAAACAAAACAAAACAAAAAACAAAGAAAAAGATTTTAAAAAAACGCGACGAAATGTACTTTTAAATTGTATGTAAGACTGGATGAAGCTAACCAACTTCTGTGCCAAATAACTTCTTACCAATACCTTCTTCTCCAGAGCACGGAATTTATTCAGATGTGCCAAGCCTTGTATGAAAAGTGATCCAGTTATTTCTGAACTTTTAATCATACGAAAACTACGAAATAGAATCAGTGAGATAATGGTGTACGTCAAAATGGAAACGAAATACGTAAGACAAAACGACTCACCGTTTCTTTTATATTCTCAAGACACTACATTATTTCAGTTTGAAATTTAAGCCTTATAAATTCATTAACACGTTCCAAAACCATTCCCATAAGACTTCGTCAATTATGTGTGAAATACAAACCTTTTAAAACACAATGTCACGTGCAGAAATCATTCTTAGCCATCAGCATCAGTTCGTTTGTTTTGCCTTGTTTTTATTTGTTTCTCTAGTTTTTGCTGTTCTTTTAAGTATTTGTTTGTGATTGGAATCTGAAAACCGTAAGCACTACTGACTATTATTTTTTATGTATAAGCACGGCTGTATAGTTGAGAAGTTCGCTTCGTTACTTTCTGGTTGAAGGATCAGTCCCGCTGCACGGCTCTTCCCGCAAGTGTCTTCTACAATAGCTCCGAGTCGACCAGTGCGAATGAGTGAATTTGGTAAGCGGAAACTGCGCAGAGACCCATCATATATACATAAGTGCGCACACACACACACATACACACATGTACATGGGGAGGTACATACATGTGTGTGTGTGTGTGTGTGTGTGTGTGTGTGTTCGACCACTGAACTCAACACGCTTTTCTCATTCTGTCTTTATTTCCTCTTATTCCTACCTTTCGGAGAGCGTAGACTTCTCCATTTTTCCAAGCGTCAAACTAATACACTTGCTTGTTGTTCCTACACCTGTCTTCGTCTGTTTTTCTATAAATTTGAACTATATATATATATATATATATATGTGTGTGTGGTGTGTGTGTGAATGCGCGTGGCTTAGAGGCTATGACATTCGACACGCGATCGTAAAGTCGTGAGTTCAATTCCCGGCAACACGTTCTGTCCTTGAGCAAGAAACTTTATTTCCCGTTGCTCCAGTCCACTTAGCTGGTAAATATCTGTAGTACCTGTATTTCAGAGGGTCAGCTTTGTCACACTCTGTGTCACGCTGAATCTCCCTGAGAACTACGTTAAGGGTACACGTGTCTGTGAAGTACTCAGCCACGTGCACGTTAATTTCACGAGAAAGCCGTTCCATTGATCGTATCAGCTGGGACCCTCGTCGTCGTAACCGACAGAGTGCTCCTATATATATATATATATATATATATATATATATATTAGAAGGTTTGGAGATGATGTACAGGTATTATATATTAAAAGAAATTAGGTACTCAAAAATCTGGATGGTTTTATATTTACAGATTTTTATTAATATGTCACATGTGTGCTTGTGTGTGTGTGTAGACCTGTATTTGTGCGTCTTTGAGAAAGTTTCCTACTGCTTGACAACCGGTGTTTTTTAGTTTATGTCCATTTAACTAAGCAGTTTGGCAACAAGCAAAAATCTGACACAAAATAATAACTACTAAACTTTAAAAAAATATATAGGTACTCGGGTCGATATACTCTTTTACTCTTTACTCTTTTACTTGTTTCAGTCATTTGACTGCGGCCATGCTGGAGCACCGCCTTTAATCGAGCATCTCGACCCCCAGGACTTATTCTTTAGTAAGCCCAGTACTTATTCTATCGGTCTCTTTTGCCGAACCGCTAAGTAACGGGGACATAAACACACCAGCATCGGTTGTCAAGCAATGCTAGGGGTACAAACACAGACACACACACACACATATATATATATACATATATTCGACGGGCTTCTTTCAGTTTCCGTCTACCAAATCCACTCACAAGGCTTTGGTCGGCCTGAGGCTATAGTAGAAGACACTTGCCCAAGGTGCCACGCAGTGGGACTGAACCCGGAACCATGTGGTTGGTAAACAAGCTACTTACCACACAGCCACTCCTGCGCCTATGATATGATCAATTTACTTTTCAAAGCAATGCTCCAAAATGGTTGCAATCCAATGAATAAAACCAACCGACAGTATACATAAAATTATATGAAGCACATACATCAGAACCCACATAAAAAAAATCTGGGATCGAATTCTGTTTAGTGTTAATTTCTTATACTTTTACCTACTTTATTTTCTCACTATGTCTATCGAACAAGCACGATCCTTCAAAGGTCAATATTATCTGGTTTCCCTTTCAAGATCGTTTCAAGATAATTGAATTTTCGGTGTCGATTTCATTGATTTTCAGTTCACCGTAAAATGGATGGATTCGTGCCAATATGAGAAAATAGTGTTTACATTCAATATATATAAAGAATTCTTTGACCAATCCTAGCTTAGAGATTTATTAATTAATCTGTTTAGTATCGTAATTCCTAAGTTCTTTGGGTTTGTTTTTTTAAGTCAGTAAACAACGTTCGTCTGTACTGGCCGCTCCAGGAAGTTTGATGTCTGGAGAGAAAGAAAAAAAAGCCGTTTCTGTTTAATAGAATCAATTATTGTAAATAATCGTCATGGGCTTAGCGTATATACTTTCACGATGGTTGATAGATAGATAGGCATACACATATGTGTGTGTATGATTTTGTAAGAATCTGTGTATATGTATATATATATATATATATATATATATATATATATATATAAAGATAAGTGAATATTCATATGAATACTCGTAAAGATATTATTATTATTATTATTATTATTATCATCATCATCCTCAGCGGCAAATCTAAATAATTGAAAATAACTCTTTCTACTCTAGGTAAAGGGCCTTGAAAATTTTGGGGGAAGGAGTATAGTCAATTACATCGACCCGCAGTGCTCAACTGCTACTTATTTCATCGACCCCGAAAGGATGACAAGCGAAGTCGACCGCGGCAAAATTTGAACTCAGAACGTAGCGACAGACGAAATACCGCTAAGCATTTCGTCCGGCATGCTAACGATTCTGCCAGCTCGCCGCCATCTGTAATTGATAATAATACTTTCTACTATAAGTACAAGGCCTGAAATTTGGGGAAGGAGGCTAGTTGATTACATTGACCCCCAGCACTCAAATGGTACTTAATTTATCGACCCCGAAAGGATTAAAGGCAAAGTCGACCTCAGCGAAATTTGAACTCAGAACATAAAGACAGACGAAACACCGCTAAGCATTTCGCCCGGCGTGCTTATGATTCTGCCAACTCGCCACCTTACATAATTGATAGGAATAACAACAATAACATTAGTGGCAGCAAGCGATATTACCATTGAACAGCTATACAATAAATTCATAATTATATCAGAGGGTACGCGAATAACCAGCTTGCTAGAAAGGTAAAACTCCCCGATTTAACCACCAATATCACTGAAATTATGCAACGGACCAACAGAAATCTGACAAACGAGTAGAATTTGACATACTAACTCAGCTAAAAAGCCGTAGAATGAGGTAACATATACCTGGATCATGATTTCAAATTCTGGCTAGAGCATCAATCCTCCTCTGCAAGACTTGCCGTACCTAAAATGAAAAATCTATCACGCCTCGTTGTAATACGTTACGTCTTGAATAGCCACGCGCCAGAATATATATATGTGTATGTGTGTACTTATATATATAGGCGCAGGAGTGGCTGTGTGGTAAGTAGCTTGCTTACCAACCACATGGTTCCGGGTTCAGTCCCACTGCGTGGCACCTTCGGCAAGTGTCTTCTACTATAGCCTTGGGCCAACCAATGCCTTGTGAGTGGATTTGGTAGACGGAAACTGAAAGAAGCCTGTCGTATATATGCATATATATATATATGTATGTGTGTGTCTGTGTTTGTCCCCCTAGCATTGCTTGACAACCGATTCTGGTGTGTTTACGTTCCCGTAACTTAGCGGTTCGGCAAAAGAGACCGATAGAATAAGTACTGGGCTTACAAAGAATAAGTCCCGGGGTCGATTTGCTCGACTAAAAGCGGTGTCCACCATGGCTGCAGTCAAATGACTGAAACAAGTAAAAGAGTAAATAAGAATATATAAATTTAAAATACTAATTTTAAAATTTAAATTTAAATTTAAATAACTGTTTTCTAACCGGCAAAATTCACTGCAGAGAATTATTTTCTGAAGAATTATTTCCGGTATTTTAGCGCGCCAAAATGAAGACTTATGAAAGATAACCCCAAATGTAATTTGTAGAACTGTATACATGTTCAATCTCATGCGGACGTCTCGTGTATAGTTCTGTAAATTATATTTGCAATGACGATCATACTGAAGAGCTACGGACAATTACTTAATTGAGAAATTAGTTTATGATTAATCTATATTTTGTTTCTTTTCATTTGTCGTGCTCGCTTACGTTCTGGCGTTTGCTAAATTTTCTTGCGAACATTCCTTTCTTAATGGTAAGACCATAGCGGATCTACTTCTAGCATAATGGATGTCCACGTAGTAATCATCCCTCTTATATGTATGTAATATACATACATACATATATATATGCATACCACTAAGGTTCAAATGCCACCAAAGTCGACTTTACCTTTAGTCCTTTTGTGGTCGATAAAATAAGTACCAGTGATGTACTGAGGTCGATGTAATCGATTTACTCGACCTTGCTGGCATTGTGCCAAGATTTGAAATCATTATTATTAAGGTGGCGAGCTGGCAGAATCGTTAGCTTAGCAGCATTTCGTCTATCTTTACGTTCTGTGTTCAAATTCTATCGAGGTCAACTTTGCCTTTCATCCTTTCGGGGTCGGTGAAATAAGTACCAGTTATGCGCTGGGGTCGATGTAGTCGAATAGCCCCCACCACTACCATTAATTTCAGGCTTTGTGCCTATAGTAGAAAGGATTATTATTATTATTATTATTATTATTATTATTATTATTATTATTATTATTATTATTAATATTATTATTATTATTATTATTATTATTATTATTATTATTCCTTCGTATCACAGTGTAGGTAAATATGCACCGGAGTCTTTAGTCATCTGTCAAGTCACAACAAGGACCTCAAACAGATAATACTTTCCTTAAGACGTGCGTTGTGCCCATTAAGGCTGCTTTTTGCAAGACATCAATCTTTCATGGGATTTCCAGTTACCTTAAGAAGTCTTGAAGTTTCAATGGGATTGATCCTAACACTCCAATCACCACTGGTGTCACTTTTACATTACCCTCTCCCATTCCATACACTCTTTCCATTTCCACTTTCAATTCGGAATACTTGGTGATTTTTTTCAACCTCTTTACTCACAACATTCATGTCATTTGATATGGCTACATCAATGATCTGACAGCATTTATCTCTCTTATTCAATATCATAATATCCGGCCGACGGTGTTCGATTACACGATCCGTCTGAAAATCATAGTCCCAGAGTATCGTTACGTTTCCCTCCTTCTGCATAACTTTATTCGGTACATGCTCATACCAGTTCTCCGTTACTTAATTTATTATTATTATTATTATTATTATTATTATTATTATTGTTATCATCATCATCATCATTATTATTATTATTATTATATCATCATCATCATCATCATCATCATCATCATCATCATCATCATCATCATTATTATTATTATTATTATTATTATTATTATTATATTATTATTAGTCAGTAGTTTTATTTTTTAATAGCGTGCTTTCACTTCACTACCGAGCGCAACTCTGTGTACCCTGGGTATGTGCTATGCTTTGCTGTGATGTTATCATTATCATCATCATCATCATCATCATCATAATCATTATCATCATCATCATCATCATCATCATCATCATCATCATCGTCGTCGTCGTCGT
>NC_042999.1:153710319-153715319 GCF_006345805.1 Octopus sinensis
AGTTTGATGGGTGTAAAATAAGTTCATTCGTGTCGTCGTTGCCAATATCTTTAAACAATATGAGTCGTCGATTAATCTCTTTATAATAAAAATATCGATTTAAATGTTGGTTGGTCGGTCGGTCGGTTGATCGGTCGATCGGTTGGTTGGTTGGTTGGTTGGTTGATTTGTTAAGTTACGCGTTACATTCTATAGAGAGTTGAAGAGGAGGGGAGAGGCAGTACAAGACAGACATTGAAACACAAGAAGAGTACGAGAAGAAATACTAGGTTTGATGGTAGGCAATCAGTAAATGAACGATAAACACACACACACACACACACACCACACACACACACACTCACACACATATATATATATATACACACATACAAATGCATATATATATATATACATACAAATATATATTGGCCTGCTCGCTTAGCCAGCGGGGTGGCGTCATTCGAAGGCTAAAACAATGCGAACGCATTGTGACCAGCGATGTGTAACAACATCTGATAGTCTGGTCGGTCACGTGGTCACGTGATATATATATAATTCATAAATGAGGGCAAAGGAAAAGAATTCTAATGCCAAATATGCCGAAAAATTGGACATATTGGACATAAAAATTCCATTATTACCATATCGGGCCGATTTCAGAGTTAGCTACTAAGAGCCCTCTCTTCGTCAGTGATACATGTGGCATGTATCCACGGGTATGAGTAAGTGGACTCATAGGAGGAGAGTGAGAGTGAGAGAACGTCCACGATATTCCACGGGTATGAGTAAGTATCTCAATTATTTCTTTTGCCACATGTATCACTGACGAAGAGAGCGCTCTTAGTAGCTAACTCTGAAATCGGCCCGATATCGTAATAATGGAATTTTTTAGAAATTTCTGTCGAAACTTTTTTCGAGTAGCGTGCGTATTGTGAAAAAATTATATGGTTAATGGACAATATGTCCAATTTTTCGGCATATTTGGCATTAGAATTCTTTTCCTTTGCCCTCATTTATGAATTGTTTATAAATTTAACCGTTAAAGGTATTTTTTAATATGCTGGCCATTGATAAAATTTTTTTCGAGAAAATATTTTTTTTCGAAAAGAATTTTATCCTCACATTTGATATATCTATATATATATAGTTAATCCAAACATGAAAGCACAAAAAAACACAACAACGCGAGGACATGGAACAAGTATAGTATTATTGGACGCTCAGGAAAGAAGGAAAGAAGGAGGGTTTAACGTTTCGAGCGCAGCTCTTCGTCGGAAACATAGGAGAAGGAAAGATCCAGAGAAGGGAAGACAGAGGAAAAAAAAATCGCCAACAGTACACACGCGGTCATAAAATAGAGTACATTTAAACACAAGAGAATACTACCATTAATAGATAATTTTTACACGCTAAAAGAAGAGCAAAACGACCAAAACCACATTTTAAGAGCAATTTTCGAAGGGAATGAAAAATAAAAACTTTTACCATGTTATTTTTTATATATGTATGTATATATATATATATATATAGAAATTCGGGGTGAGTACTTGATAATTATAAGCACCTGTGTATACCGTTTGGTGGTGTAGGTGGTGGAGTAAAGACGTGAGTGCGTGATTCTTTACATACGTTCTTATATACATCCTTTAATATCTTATATCTAGACCTGGAAGCGTGGGCATACGCGTATGTGTATGTAAGGATGGGCGCACGTATGTACATATGGGTGTGTACACGTATAATGTCCGTGTATACATGCGGATATTCTGTTGTATGTATGTATATGTACGCGCGTGCGTGTGGGTGTGTGTGTGTTTATGTACATGTTTACACGTGAGTGCGTGTGTATGCTTATAGCCTTGGAGGCGTATATGTACGCGGGTATATGGGTGTATGTATCCATGATGGTATGTATGTTCTAGATGACCAATTAATTCAAAGAACCAGATTAAACGCTCAACAGCTCTGATTTACAACACATTAGGTCCCCAGACGACACTGTTGATTTATTGACACCCAAAACTTCTACAACTAAATTTTATCAATCTCCTGACCACCATGTTTGGTCCGTAACCTCTATATATCCCTTATCTCTATATTTTTTTACATTTTTATCATGTTTATTCCTATTCTTATTTTTTTACTTTTTACTTTTATTTCTATTTCTATTTTTACTTTATAACCTTATGCCTTTACATTTATTTATATTTCTTTATATTTCTTTATATTCTTTATACCCCCTTTACATCTCCTTTATACTCTACATTTTTATATTTTCCTATACTTACACTTTTTATACATTTTTTATCCCTCGTCCTGAATTCTCGCCCCTCCATCTTCACGTCTATATATGTATTTATTTATTTACATTACTTCAACATCCAAATTTCCTCATTCTACACTGAGAGAAGAAAGAGATGGACGCTTCAATTCTATGCTGCTGCCGCATTATGTCGTACGCGAATGAGAGGATTTGCATCCCCAACCAAGAATTTTTGATGTAACACATGTCCTTGTGGAAGCTGTTGTGCGCGGCTGAAGAAGGCCACAGACATACATTATGCATTGTTATAAATCTGTCTAATAAAGGCCCGAAACATATGTACCGCTGAATCCTTCGCATCATGTTTTTATTTTGATCAATTTATATATATATATATATATATATATATATATACACGCATACACACATACCCTGTTAATGCTGGTTGAAACAAAGTTCTCATGCCATTTTGACACACACACACATATATATATATACAGAGAGAGAGAGAAAGAAAGAGATAGATAGATAGATAGATAGATAGATAGATAGATAGATAGATAGATAGATAGATAGATAGATAGATAGATAGATAGATAGATAGATAGATAGATAGATAGATAGATGGATACATATGTACTGGCATATACATATATGTCCTTTGTTTGTGGCTTAACAAGGTAACCAATGTTTTCATGTGAAGAGATCTTCACAATTGTTCAAGCGTACCACATGGAAGTGTTGGTATTCGTCTCTATTTCGGATGAGAATACACGAGGTCACACGACAGCTCGGGATTTCTGAATGCTGTGTATATCTCTCCTTGAAGGTGTTTCCCGTCATTCCAGTATATATACTTACATACATATGTGTGTGTACGTGTGTGTTTGTATACATCCATCAATTTTCTCCGCTCACTATTCCTGGGGGCTATCGTGGGGGCAGAGCGCTGAGAGGCGTCCTCCATAGGAGGAGAGTGAGAGTGAGAGAACGTCCACGATATGAAATCATATAAAATAAAAAGGAAAGGAATTTTATTTTCATTTTTTTTTTACTTTTTAATTGTTTTATTTCATTACTAGAATACCCGAGCCGTAAATAACGTAACGAGCCTTAAATAATATCAATAAATTTATTGATAATTACAACGTTTTGTCGTAGTATATATGAATATTCGATTTTTCCGTTTGGAATAAAATTGTACACGATGAAAGTTCTTATGAGGTTTGAAATAAAACTGTCAAAATATCAAGAAAATTACAAAATTATATTTACGAGGGGCGTTCAATAAGTAATGCCCCTGACCCACTTCCCATAGCAGTAGAGCAACGACACTTGGCACAGTTATTAGTCTTTTCCTACATAGGAACTACCCAGAGTTATGCATTTCTCCCATCGTTTGATACAGCTCTGGAGACCGTTTTTGTAGAAGACGTGACTTCAGAAATCAAGGCTGCATCATCTGGGAAACGCTTTCTTTTCAAAACCTGTAAATCAGAAACCACAATTAGTTCAGAGCTGTAATTCGCCACTTAATCTATAGAGGTATAAATAAGTGCACATGCAAAATTTCAGCTAGATCAAACAACTGCAAGTGGGTCAGGGGCATTACTTATTGAACGCCCCTCGTATCTCTCCTCAGTTATTACAGGTTTAATTACTTTTAATATGTGCGACATATCGCTGTCAAGGATAAACTCGTTATTCTACATCATGTTATTTTCTACAATTAATGCACTCCTCAATTTCACAAATATTGTTCAGTTATTCAGAACTTCCAAAATATATGCTTCTTCACATAAGAGTACATGACCTTACAAACAGGTTACGTACAATTTTTTAAAGGCTTTCAAGGGACAACATTAAATTTATATAAAAGCTACACATTTACAACATATTCAACACATTCCGTACAAAAGCTACAAAAGTATGTAATAAGAATTATTATTATTATCATTGCCTTTGCACAGCTTTTAACGCTGGAGATATACTGCGGTGTTAGCTGTTCACTACCAGTGAACTAAGACAACACTTCTTATTTTTCGAGCACCTTTCGGAGTATTCGGGTGGTTCCAAGTAGTGCTGTTTTCTGCAAGTGTTCCACCCTTATTGCAGTCCCTATTTGTTCCACGTACTTCTCGAGATTTTTGCTCACTGTTCCCAGCTCTCCGACAATTATTGGTACTACTGCTACCTTTTTCATCGACCACAACTGCTTAACTTCTCAAGCTAACCTGTCATATCTCACGACTTTTCTTTTTTCCTTATCGCATACCTTGTTGTCAGCTGGGCATGCTATATCTATGATCCAGCATAGTTTGTTTTCTTTCTCAGTTAAGACTATGTCTGACTTCCTTTTCTCTATCTCATAGTCGCACTGAATCATAAAATCCAATAGGATCTTTGCATTTTTATTTTCGGGTTTGTAGTCGTACCAAATTTTTCTCTGCTGTCAAGTCCATACTTGTTGCAAAGTGTCCAATATACACACACATGCATGTGTGTGTGTGTGTGCGCGCGCGTGTGTGTGCGCGCGCGTGTGTGTGTGTATCTGAACTGCTTGGCTATATTGTCATGGTGTCTCTTATATTCCTTCTATACTAGTGGCGTACATTGACTGGTAATATGCCATACGGTTTCACCATTTTGTTCACAGATTCTGCACTTATCACATTCTGATGTGTTGTCTATTCTGTATTTTATGTAGTTTGTTCTTAGTGCTTGCTCTTAGGCAGCACATACACACACACACACA
>NC_042999.1:153717819-153732819 GCF_006345805.1 Octopus sinensis
TTTACAACTCCGTGGTTCCGGGTTCAGTGGCTCTGCTCGTGACCTTGTGCAAGTGTCTTCCACTAGAGCGCCAACCAATGCCCTTCGAGTAGATTTCGTAGACGAAAACTGTGTGGAAGCTCGTCGGTTATATACACACACGCGCATATATATATATATATATATATATATATATATACTAGTGAGTGGACAAACGGTATATCTACGGTGTATATGTGGCCTCCAAACTTGCCAGATTTGAACCCCCATGAATAACTACGAGTGGGGCGCTGTTTAAAGAGAGACTCTAATCGTCATCCTCATAATATCAGGGCTTCACTGAAGGCCGCCATTGTCCTGGTGATGTCAAAAATAAGGACCATATTGTGTCTGTCTATCTATCTATCTATCTATCTATCTATCTATCTATCTATCTATCTATCTATCTATCTATCTATCTATCTATCTATCTATCTATCTATCAATGGCGTCTTGGCAGCTGTCTACTGCAACTGGCAGCAGAACGGGAGTATTCCTGCTTTTGTAAAGCGAGGAGCAGTGGCACTGATCAAGAAAGACCCAAACAAGGGGGACGCCATAGATAATTTCAGGCCCATCACTCTGCTCAACGCAGATTTGAAAATTTTGGCCAAGGTGTTAGCCGAGAGGTTGGCGCTTGTCATCAAGAAACTAATCGACAAGGCGCAAACATGCGCCGTGCCGGGTAGAAGTATTCATGACAACCTCCACCTGATGCGCTACATCATAGACAGGGTAGTTAAAAATCCTGGCATGGGGGGGGCGCTGATCAATTTGGATCAATCAAAAGTCTTCGATAGGGTTAGACCATCACTACTTGAGGCTTGTCCTCAAAGCGGCTGGTTTCGGTCCAGTTTTCCGCGGTTGGATCGCTGCCTTATACAGCGGCATCCGCTCAGTAGTTCGCGTAAATGGTCATCTATCCAGACCTTTTAACATCATGCGTTCGGTTCGTCAGGGATGCCCCTCTCATCGCTGCTGTATGTACTGACTCTTGAGCCACTACTGCGGAAACTGGCGACTCTGATGGGCATCCCACGAGAGCTGGGATGCGGGAGGAGCGTGTCTGCATACGCGGATGACGTCACCGTCATAGTGTCGAGCTACGAGCACATCGAGCTGGTCGGCGAGACACTGAAAGAATACGAAGCGGTAACGGGAGCAAAAAATAACCGGGAAAAGTCAGTGGGCTTGCGGCTCGGCACCTGGAGAAGCAAGCCCATGCCGTCCAACAGCGTCTCCATCGTGGGACGCTGGACGGACGGACCGGTTGAGTTGCTCGGGGTCTGGTTCGGTCCGACCTCCAAATGGAGAAGAACTGGGGCGAGATAACGACTAGGGTGGCTACTCTCACCCAGAAATGGACTGAGAGAAAGCTATCCCTAAAAGGTCGGGCGGAGGTGGCGAACGCGTACATCGCATCCGTCATCGAGTATCGTCTGACCGTCGTGCCTTGTCCCGACCCTACCATCACCAAACTGGAACGCATACTCTTCGCTTTTGTGGAAGGAAACGTTCCGATGGTTAGGCGATCCATTTGCTGCCAACACCCGCTAAATGGAGGGCTGGGCATGCCGTGGTTGATGATGCGCAGACATGCGCTGAGACTGCGACATCTCCGGCGCTTCATAGACAACGGTGACACAGGGGTGGTCGCCTTTTGTGCGGCGCGCTTTCCCGCAGCTCGTCTCCTTGGACGAACTACAGTCATGGATCAAGCAGAGACCGAGGCTGGCGAATGGCACCGCGAGTGTCGCGTTGCTCTCAAGCAACTCTGCCGTCCGGGATCGAACTTGTGCGACTCCATCACAACAAAGGCATTCTATAGAGGATTAGTGGAGGGGAGGTGCGACGACGAACTTGGGAAGAGTCTGGCGTCGACGAGGAACACCTGACCCGCCTGTTCAGGACAACTTTCGGGCCGGGACCTATGAACAATCACCAAAGATCCCTGGCCTGGCAGTGCTATCGAGAAGCATTACCTGTTCGGGATAAGCTCTACAGACACGGTTCCAGACACACTGGACCGACTTGCCCGAGATGCGGTCAGAGCGACGAAATCGTTCTGCACGCACTCGTGCAATGTCCAACCATTTCCGACCTGTGGGCTTATGCCGAACGGCTGCTGTCACGTGTGGGACGAATCCGCCTATCGGCCGAGTCTATCGTGAGAGTTGCTCCGCCCCCTTCCCTCAACCGGAAGGCAAGGCAGTTTTCATCGTACTGGTGGCTATGGTGAAAGAATGTGTGTGTGGTGGACTCGAGCGAAAGGATTAGAGACAAACACTTACCTCTCTGGCCAATCGCTCATCAACTTTTTCAAGTACCACTTGAAAAGGAAGGTGAGAATGGAGAGGGAGGAGGAAGTTTTGTCTCGCGAAAGATTCAAAAAAAGATGGGTGAATGTTGCAAAGATGGTGCGTGCTGTAACGAAACCATTTTGAGCATGATTCTGTAGATCGTAAAAAAGAAAGAAAGAGAGCATTTTTGACCTCATGTGTTTATTTCCTCCTGACTGGGGTCCCGTGGTCTTTTCTGTAGGCTTTTCTTCCCACGGATGAACCCAATCTTGTTATATCAATGTTTACACCATTATTTGTGATACACGATTTTCCTTTTTTTTTTTCCTTTTTCCCTCCTCTCGATCCCTTTTGATCGCAATCTTACATTTTTTATTTTTTTTCCACCCTCGAAAAGAAAAGCTCTGCATTTGTATTTGTCCCCTCTGTATTCAGCCCTGTGTGGCTAATAAAAGAAAGTTATCTAACTATCTATCTATCTATCTATCTATCTATCTATCTATCTATCTATCTATCTATCTATCTATCAATCAACCGGAAGTTGGGCTGGCACTTCCGGTTGACCACATTGAGTGACCACATTGCCGGAAGTGCCAGCCCTAATTGCGTGAAGTGCCAGCCCTAATTGCGTGCGCAGGCAGCGTGGAAAAGCCTTTCAAATTTGTGTATTCGCAGTGACTAGACGTACTCTTCCCTTTAACGAAAATATTATTTGAATTTATCTTTAATCTGGTCATTTTAATTTGCATGATGGCATCGTGTGTTATTCCGTGCGAGCTGAGTCTGTATGACGGGGTTTCGAGATTTCGGCATAACGATGAAACAGCATTAGAATTTTTCGGGAACATGGGGTGATACCAAGAAATGTGAATTGCCCGACGTGCAATTCACGTGTATTCTACGAAATGGAACACATATATTTCGTTGCAGGAAAATGGTTCGCAGAAGAAGACAGAAGGCGACAGAATGTGGTTTTTCTGTTTCCATATTTAAGAACACCTTTTTGAATCGGAGTAGATTAACCCCCTGGAAAATTCTTTTGTATGTAAACCATTTCTTAACAGAAGATTGGTCGCACCAAGCAGTTATTGAGAATTTAGATATATCGCTTGCTACGTCGGTTGATTGGAGGTCCTTCTGCTCTGAAGTCTGTCTTCATTGGGCCGCAAATTCCCAAACACCAATTGGGAGGGCCAGGAATAGAAGTAGAAATAGATGAGACAGTCTTGGTTAGGAGGAAATATAACAGGGGGAGACTTGTGAAAACTATTTGGCTATTTGGCGGAATCGAAAGAGATTCAAGAAAAATTTTTGATACCCCTGACATCAGAATGTGGTGAAATTCTAAGGCGAGATTCTTCCACACTAATTCCATTAATTAGACGCCACATTAAACCTGGTTCAACTATATAGTGATTGTTGGCCCGTATATAATAGGTTAGATACATTAGGCTACACGCATTTTAAGATAAATCACAGCCAGAATTTTGTAGATCCAACAAACCCATCTATACATACACAGACAATAGAAAGATTTTGGGGGAGCTTAAAAAAAACGTCATAAGAGCAGGAATTAAATCGTGTTACTTAACAACAATATGAGCTACATACCAATTCATGCAAGCTTTCCGCCCTGCTCCCAAAAGGATTCATGAATTTTTATTGCAAGCTGCGAATTTGTATCCTGGGCAATAAAGATGTTCGACCAATTTCCACGTGGCTGCTGTAACAACTGACAACGTTAAAGAATTTGAAATAGAAGCGTGGTAGATTTGTTGAAAATAATCAGCAAATCTACCACGCATGTGGTAAGTACACATTATATTTTCCCAATATTATTGATTGTCACAGAATAATTATCAATCGCAACTTCCAAAAATTCAAATTCCATTACTTCAGTTTTCACTTTTTGTTTGTAAAATAAAAAAAATAATATATAGACTAGCAGTATCGCCCGCGCGTTGCTCGAGTTTGTAAGGGAAATAACTATAAAGCATTTTTAGCAAAAATATTGAAAAATATTGAAAATAGCAAAAAATTGAAATTCTCGACCCATGTCGAATTTATCAATTTTTTTCAGAACTGGGGGAACTTTTCAAAATTTTCGCTGCGTTAGTTTTGAATTATGACATTGGGCTATGTGTGTGTCAAGTTTCATCAGAATCGGTTGAAAGCCGTGGTCAGGGTGAGGGTACAACCTGACAGACACACAGAAAAACTGCCGTTTATATATAGAGATTTTTAGAGAGTTACTTCCCTTATGTCAACAATGCGTTTAAATGGTGTGAAAATTGATGGTAAATTTTTCTTTAAATCGTAGGCAATTTTCCGAGCGCCTCCCCCCCCCCCGTTTGTCAGCGCGCTTTTTTTTCGTCATATTCCTTCAATATACGATGCCTTACACCTCTTACACATATTTTTTTCCATTTTTGCCACCTGGGCGTGGATCCTCTACGGTTGATCCTGGGAATTTTCCGAGCGCCCCCCCCCCCCCCCGTTTGTCAGCGCGTTTTTTTTCGTCATATTCCTTCAATATACGATGCCTTACACCTCTTACACATATTTTTTTCCATTTTTGCCACCTGGGCGTGGATCCTCTACGGTTGATCCTGGGAATTTTCCGAGCGCCCTCCCCCCCACCCCCGTTTGTCAGCGCGCTTTTTTTTCGTCATATTCCTTCAATATACGATGCCTTACACCTACACCATTTTACATATTTTTCATTTTTGCCACCTGGGCGTGGATCCTCTACGGTTGATCCTGGGAATTTTCCGACCCCCCCCCTCACCCCCGTTCGTCAGCGCCCTTTTTTTACGTCTTATTCCGTCAATATACGATGCCTTACAACTGTTACACATTTTAGATTCCAGGTTGATCCTGGGAATTTTCCCCCCCCCTTCCGACCCCCCCCTCCCCACCCCCGTTCGTCAGCGCCCCTTTTTTCCGTCTTATTACGTCAATATACGATGCCTTACAACTGTTACACATTTGCGTTTCCATTTTTTCCACCGGTGCGGATCTAGATATTAACCCATACCTCAGCACATACTGAATGAGGAGAAAAAAAAGACAATTGTATATAAAATCACAAATAAAAAAACAAAAAGTCCAGAAAAGGCAAGCACAGACAAAGTCGAAAAGTGCTTAAGCCCCATCTGGGGATACAAGGATTGTGTGACTTGGGCGAACAAGTTCGCACACGTACAGGTGGTTTTTCAGAATGAAGAGTTGGCGAAGAAATTCTCAACGATAACCCTTCATTCTGATGAACTAACGTTGACACCGAGTTACCTCGGCCAGAAGGTGACGAAAGTCATTATCAGTGGTGTCCCCCAAGTGACTACAACACTGGATTACATCCGCCTTAACATCCGAAATGGAGGACATAAACATCCTAGATATCGGTGTTTCGGAAAACAAGGACTGGCTGGGAAAGAGATTAGAGTTCCTCTTCCACATAAGTCAAGAGGACATAAATAAAAATCCCCCCACGTACATCTTGAGGATGGCCGCAAGTTATACGTAGTAGTCGAGGGCAGAAGGCCACGATGCTATACATGTGGCAGTGAGGCACACCTCAAAAAGGAGTGCAAATCTGCCGCAAAATTACAACAACAACAACAGCCACAGGAAAATCACAAAAGCCAGGATTATTGCCCACACCACAATATGGACAGCTAGTCAAGAAGCTGTATGCGGAAATGCAGGAAAAACAACAAAGAACAAGCCAACCCAACCAAACAACACCAACACCAGCGCCAAGAACAGAATCATCACCACCAACAACAAATAAACCAATCCAACACCAAGAATAACAACGAAGAAGACAAGCACCAAGGATGTAGGAGAGAGACAATAACCACAACAAACCCCCCAGCAACACCCTCCCCGCGCACCACAACAATATCTACAACCGCACAAACACACCCAGACGCTTTACCCTTGCCCCCTGCTGATTCGTCAGACTTTTCATCTAACGATGAAAGTTCGACAGAATGGCAAATAGCCACAGGGGGTAAAAGAAAAAGATCAAGAAAACCAAACAAGAAATCGCAACCAAAGCAGGGAGATACCTGAACCCTGAAAACTCCATACACAACAAAACAAGCACCAACACACAAAAAAAACAATGCTATCAGCGATAGACACAAAAGACTCCAACTAATGGAGTACATCACAGGATACACAAACATTGTGAAGATGACTTTAAAAATAGCAATCATCCACGCACTACACCACCCAAACACATCAAAATACTACACATCACACAAACAACAACCCACAAACTCAAAGCCCTCTTCCAAATGCTGTAGGGGGTTTCCAGAAATATCTGTCCCAAAAACTATATAAAAACCTCCTCGAAGACACATCAAAGAACGAGGAAGCCAAAACTTTCGACACAAGTAAGTAACTCTGTACTTTCATTTGTGTGTTTTAAAGCACACACACCCCATAGAATCATGGTCAAGATTGGTTGTGTGAATACGCGTGGCTTGGGGTCTCCTTGGAAACAAGGATACTCCTAAATGACATCAAGTCACATGATTTGGGAATCATAGCCATAAGTGAGACCAGACTCCACGAGCCACGGGCCCTAAAGTCCATGTTTGGCGGACAGTTTAACATTTATTTCGCTCCCTGTCTGCCGAGGATGGGCGGTAGTGGCACCGCGCGGTACTTTTTCACAAGAGCCTGGATCTCGAAGTCAAGACGATATTCGTAGACCGGGGGGTAGACTGATCGTTCTGGATGTTGACGGCAGCAATGGGTGCGCTTTTCGACTCGTATCAGTCTACGCACCGCCCTTAACAGGTCGGGCGGATTTCTTTCGACGTCTAGAAGTATTCTTGGGAACGTCTCGTCCTTTACTCTTAGTGGGGGATTGGAATGCTACCTTGGACACGCATGTAGACTACGTGGGTAGAGACAGAAACAGAAGGGGATGCAAATGCCTCAGAGACCTGCTCAGACGATTCCAACTGTCTGACAGGTACAGACTCGACCACCCAAATGCACCAACGTGGACATGGAGCAACCGCAGTGGGTCGTCGAGATCGTATCTAGATAGGATACTGTGTAGGACAGTAGACAAGGATAACTTAGGATGTCCACAATTCCACACAGTCAGTTACACGGATCACAAATTGGTGACGTGTACGCTAGACTTAGATAAGGCACATAGACAGGGTCCTGGGTACTGGAAACTGAACGCATCATTCCCGTCCAGACAAGTTTTCAGAGACCGGATTAGCACACTAGTAAAGAGGGCTTTGACGGGAGCCATCATCAACAACAATGGTGGTTTGCCCTCAAGAGAGCAGTAAAAAGCAGAAGCGATTAGGTACAGCAAAGCACTAGCCATAGATAGAAATAGAGTAGAGGGTGAGCTAGTTAAGAAGCTAGAAGAGGCAATTAGAAGCGGCATCGCATCCGACGTTTTGGCGGCGAGGTGGCCCTCGACCAACACTTCAACGCCAAACACGAAGGATGTGCTGTCAGAGCTAGGATGCGTGCTCTAAGGAACGAAGGTGTTGGAGCCGCGAGAGAGGCCCGGGTGGCAGAGGCGCAACAGGGCAACAAAGCCACCATTCGGTCACTGGTAGATGAACAGGGGCGCGAATTGCTCGAGCCAAGTAAAATGTGTGAGGCCTTTCAGCAGCATTTTGCCCGACTGTTCGGGACGAGTGGAGGGCAAGAACGTAGGGTAGACTTCAGTGCCTACCTACATAGCCTGCCACGACTCTCGACAAGAAAGGCAGGGTGCTGCGAAGGTGCCATCACGGCGGCGGAAGTGCGGAAGCGATGGCAGAATGCTCGAGGGACAAATCACCGGGTTTGGATGGTCTACCCTACGAATTTTACTATTGCATGCCAGACTTGTTTGGAGACGTCTTGGCAGCGGTATACTGCAACTGGCAGCAAAACGGGAGCATACCCGGTTTGTGAGTCGAGGAGCTGTAACTCTGCTGAAGAAAGATCCAAACAAGGGAAACATTATAGATAACTTTAGGCCAATCACTCTGCTCAATGCAGACCTGAAAATTTTGACAAAGGTGTTAGCCAAGAGGTTGGCGCTTGTCATGAGAGAAACTGGTCGACAACGCACAAACGTGCGCCGTGCCGGGCCGGAGCATCCATGACAACCTCCATCTGATGCGCTACATCATAGACAGGGTAGTTAACGAACCTGGCATGGGTGGGGCCCTGATCAACTTGGATCAATCGAAAGCCTTTGATAGGGTAGACCATCGATACTTGGAGGCAGTCCTGAGAGCGGCTGGTTTCGGTCCCGTCTTCCGCGGCTGGATAGCTGCCTTGTACAGAGGCATCCGTTCGGTAATTCGCGTAAATGGACATCTATCGAGACCCTTCGACATTGCACGTTCGGTCCGTCAGGGATGCCCCCTCTCGGCGCTTCTATACGTATTGACTCTTGAGCCACTACTGCGGAAGCTGGCGACTCTGATGGGCATCCCGCGAGAATTAGGATGCGAGACGAGCGTGTCTGCATACGCGGACGACGTCACCGTCATAGTGTCAAGCCACGAGCACATCGAGCGGGTCGGCGAGACACTGAAAGACTACGAAGCGGTGACAGGAGCAAAAATCAACCGGGAAAAGTCAGTGGGCTTGCGACTCGGCACCTGGAGAAGCAAACCCATGCCGTCCACCAGTACCTCCGTCGTGGGACGCTGGACAGACGGCCCGGTTGAGTTGCTCGGGGTCTGGTTCGGTCCGGACCTCCAAATGGAGAAGAACTGGAACGAGATAACGAGTAGGGTAGTCACTCTCGCCCAGCAATGGGCCGAGAGGAAACTGTCCCTAAAAGGTCGGGCGGAGGTGGTGAACGCGTACATCGCGTCCATCATCTACTACCGCCTGACCGTCGTACCTTGTCCCGACCCTACCATCACCAAACTAGAACGCATCCTCTTCCGCTTCTTGTGGAAAGGATGCGTCCCGATGGTCAGGCGATCCATTTGCTGTCAACACCCGTTAAAAGGAGGGCTGGGCATGCCGTGGTTGATGATGCGCAGACACGCGCTGAGACTGCGACATCTCCGGCTCTATGTAGACGACGGTGAACAGGTGTGGTCGCCGTTTGTGAGGCACGCATTCCCGCAACTCGTCTCCATGACCGAACTACAGTCGTGGATCAAAAAGAGGCCGAAGAAGGGCGAATGGCACCGCGAGTGTCGCGTTGCTCTCAAGCAACTCTGCCGTCCCGGGTCGACCTTGAGTGACTTCAACACAACCAAAGCATTCTATAGGGGATTAGTGGAGGGGAGGTACGACGACGAGCTCGGGGCAAACCTGGGCGTCGACGAGGAATACCTGACCCGCCTGTTTCAAACAACTTTCGGCCCGGGACCTATGGACAACTTCCAGAGATCCCTGGCCTGGCGGTGCTACCGAGAAGCGCTACCCGTTCGGGATAAGCTCTATAGGCATGGCTCGAGAAACACGGGGCCGACCTGCCCGAGATGCGGGCAGAGCGACGAAACCGCTCTGCACGCAATCGTGCAGTGTCCAGCAATTTCCCACCTGTGGGCTTATGTCGAACGACTGCTGTCACGTGTGGGACGTGTCGGTTTATCCGCCGAGTCTATCGTTAATATCGTCACGCCTCCTTCCTTCAAACGGGAAGGAAGAGCTATTTTATCATACTTGTGGCTATGGCGAAAGAATGTATCTGGTGGACGCGTCTGAAAGGATTAGAGACAAACACTTTCCTCTCTGGTCAATCTCTCATCAACTTCTTCAAGTATCACTGAAGAAGAAAAAAGTGAGAGTAGAGAGGCAAGTTTTGTCTAGTGAATGTTTTAAAAAGATGGGTGAATGTAGCAAGGATGGCACGTATGAATGACGAAGCCACCTTGACTATGATTCTATGAACCGTAAAAATTAATACAGAGAGTTGCTTATTTGCAAAAAAAAAAAAGAAATATAACATGTGACTTCATTGACCGAGGTTACCGTGGTCTTTTCCGTAGGCTTTTCTTTCCACGGGTAAACCTCACCTGTCCTCCCCTTTACACTTCATATTGACATTTCTGTGATAACGATCCCTATTGATCAATTTTTTTCCTCTCCCCCTTTTTTTTTTTACCCCCCCTTTTTTTTGTCCTCTTTCTCTCCTTTTACGATCCCTTTTGATCGACCCCCCTTTTTTATTTTATTTTATTTTTTATTTTATATTATTATTATTTTTTTTTTTTAAACCTTCAAAAGAAAAGCTCTACCTTGTAATTTGTTCTATCTGTGTGCAGCCCTGTGTGGCTAATAAAGAAACATATCTATCTATCTATCTATCTATCTATCTATCTATCTATCTATCTATCTATCTATCTATTGACGGATGTGATGTCGTTTCAGCTCCGAAGGTAATCATTTATTTTGACTATTTATAGGCCAATTTTTGTGTAGATTTTTGCAAATAAGGTGTGTAAGGCAACCAACTTTCATTTGAGTGCTTTTCCAAGGGAGGAATTCGCCCCTAGGGGCAGTTTCGACCCCATTTCATTTCTATTATTTTCTTCTCGACATTAGAAAATGTCTAGAAATTTTATTGTTGAACGCTGGTCGCGTTCTTTTATGGAACAAAATTTTCCTAGTCTGGAAACGACAGAGAAAAAAAAGAACGTTCGCACGGAAAATGCCAACGTAAAATTCGGTGAGATGAACGCTGCAACCACGTGCGTTAACAGCCCTGTCACCACCGCCACCACCACCACTAACAACAGCAACCACGAGACAACAACTGCTACCACCACCACCTCCACCACCACCACCACAACCACGACCACATAAATGATAAAAATAAAACTGAAACGAAAACTATTGACAAAAACAACAGCAACAACAAGAACAACAATAAAAATGAACTATCTAATAGTGAAGATGTTAATACAAAAAAGTCAACAACAGTAAATTTCGCAGACATTCTTCGCCAGAAAAAGGAGATTGTTACATTCACAAATGAAGAGCTCATAGAAACAAGAGCTCTCTTTACAACCCGTGGACAAGATTTAGTCCTGCATACACCTCAACATATAAAACAAGAAATAGAAAATAAGACAATTGTATATAAAATTATTAGAAAAAACAAAAAACCAAATGAACAGATTACAAAAACTGATGTGGAGAAATGTTTAAAAAACATAATGAAAGAAAAAGAGTATATAAACTGGGGTCCCCAGTTTAACACAGTAGTGGTCCGCTTCCCTAACCAGGAAGTGGCAAAAGCTCACTCTACTGAGTCTCTGGGAAATGATGAAATCATCATGGTCCCTTATTATAAAAACCAGAGGGTGAGTAGAATTACTATCAGAAATGTACCCCCGATATGCCGAACAAATGGATAACAGGGGCAATCTGTTACCACTTGAAAAAGATCAATATTCTAGAAACAGCCGTGTACCTAAACGACAATTGGGGTGGAAAAACAGTAGTTGTGACCATCCAGATTGAGGGGGCCTCTATCGAGAGCCTACCCGACAAGATATACTTGGAGAATGGGCAATGCCTATATGTTATGGCAGAAGGCAAAAAGCCTAGATGCTACAAATGTGGCAGCCCCGAACATTTGATTGCCAAGTGCGATCTGGTACAGAAAAAACAAGAAAGAACAATTCAGAAAACAAATAAAATCCCTTGTTGCCAACACCAACACCAACACACAAACAAGAACAACACAACACAACAACAACAACGCCAAGAAAAACAACAAACCAAAACAACCCCAAAACATCACCAAGAAAACAGTACCAACAATCACCGTTGACGTCACAACCAATTAAACTTGTTGAATCTTCAAAAATCGACCCACACCCACACCCAGGACGACAATTAAAAAGACAGAAAACACTGACGAGAAGACAAATGCTACCCCTAACACCACAACAACACAAACACCGCACAAAACATCAACAATTTATACAAGCATACATAGTGATCCTGTTCTTTTTCCTCTACCCCATACTGATACCTCGGACGACGAAAGTTCGACGGAATGGCAAATAGCCACAGGGGGTAAAAGAAAAAGATCCAAAAAATCCACCAAACAAGGAATTAAAGCAGGGAGATATCTCACTCAGACAACATTCCCCTAGACAATCAAAAAAGTAATGAACCCGTAAAACCACACACACAACTAACTGCAATAGACACAGACAATAAAGAATTAATGGACTACATCAAATCTAACATGGTCGTCTGTGAAGATGATTTTAAGACAAACAATCATCCGCACACCACACCACCGAAACACATCAGAATTTTACACATAACACAAGCACAACACCACATACTGAAAACATTATTTCCGAATGCGGTAGGCGGGTATCAACGATACCTGTCGAAAAAACTATACAAACACCTCATCAAAAACGATAAAAAAGAAGAAGAAGAAAAAAATGAAACTTTTAAAATGAGTAAGTGACCTCACTTCTTGCCTCTTGTCTCTTCTAATATAGTGTGTAAAACACAATTTTCGTAAATGTCAAGTATGCTTAAATTAGGTTGTGTGAATGCGCGTGGCTTGGCGTCGGCTTGGAAGCAAGGTTACCTTCTAAACGACATCAAGTCACTGGACGTGGATATAGTAGCTATCAGTGAAACCAGACTCAGTAAGCCGCGGGCCCTCGAGTCCATGTTTGGCAATCAATTTGACATTTATTTTTCTCCCTGTCTGCCGAACATGGGTGGTGGAGGTACTGTGGTGCTTTTTCGAAAGAGTCTAAAGGTAAAAGTAAGAGCAATATTCCTAGACCCGGAGGGTAGGCTGGTTGTCTTGGACGTGGATGGCAGAAATGGGTGTGCATTCCGTCTGATGGCAGTTTATGCACCGTCCTTAACGGGTCGGGCGGATTTCTTCAGACGTCTAGAGGTTTTCCTGGGTACGTCTAGACCTTTACTGTTAGTAGGGGATTGGAACGCTACCTTGGACACGCATCTAGATTATGTGGGAAGGGATAGGAATAGAAGGGGGTGTAAGAGCCTCAAAGACCTGCTCAGACGTTTCCATTTGTCTGACAGGTTCCGACTCGACCATCCGAACGTGCCAACGTGGACTTGGACAAACCGCGTCGGATCGTCGAGATCTTATCTAGATAGAATTCTATGCAGGACAGCAGATAGGGATAGTGTAGGATGTCCACATTTAAAATAGTCAGCTACACAGATCACAAATTTGTTACGTGTACGCTCGACTTAGATAAAACACATAGGCAGGGTCCCGGTTACTGGAAAAACTGAACACGTCGCTGTTAGCGCGACAGGTTTACAGGAACCGGATTAGCGAGTTATTAAGAGGGCGCTGACGGGAGCGGTCGTTAACAACCGCTGGTGGTACGCCCTGAAAATGGCAATAAAATCGGAATCAATTAGGTTTAGCAAGGAATTAGCGATAGAACGAAATAGAGTAGAGGGAGACTTAGTTAAGAAACTAGAAGAGGCACTTACCACTGGCAGCGCAACCAACGTGCTAGCTGCGAGGATGGCCCTCGACCAACACCTCAACGCCAAGCACGAAGGTTGCGTCGTCAGAGCTAAAATGCGTGCCTTAAGGAACGAAGGGATTGAAGCTGCGCGAGAGGCCCGGGTAGCGGAGGCGCAGCGTGGCAACAGATCAACCATTCGGTCTCTAATAGATCAACAGGGATGCAGTTTACTCGAACCCGAAAGGATGTGTGAGGCCTTTCAACAGCACTTTGCTCGACTGTTTGGTGCGAGTGGTGGGTCGGAACGAGGGATGGATTTCAGTGCCTACCTGACCGACCTGCCGCGGCTCTCGGCAAGAGAGGCGGAGTGTTGTGAAAGTCCCATCACAGCTGCTGACGTGTGGGATGCGATGGCGGGCTGCGCGAGGGATAAGTCGCCTGGATTGGATGGTTTACCCTACGAGCTGTATTGTCGAATGCCAGACTTGTTTGGCGACCTCTTGGCATCAGTCTACTGCAACTGGCAACAAAACGGGAGAATCTCCGGTTTCGTGAGCCGAGGTGCAGTGACGTTGCTGAAGAAAGACTCAAACAAGGGGAATTTTATAGATAATTTCAGGCCCATCACTCTGCTCAACGCAGATTTGAAAATTTTGGCCAAAGTAATAGCCGAGAGGTTGGCGCTTGTCATTGGTAAACTGGTCGACAGGGCGCAAACATGCGCCGTGCCGGGCAGAACCATACATGACAACCTCCATCTGATGCGCTACATTGTGGTCAGGGTAGTTAAGGATCCTGGCATGGGTGGGGCGCTGATAAATTTGGATCAGTCTAAAGCCTTCGATAGGGTCGACCATCGGTACTTGGCGGCCGTCCTCAGGGCGGCTGGCTTCGGTCCCGTCTTCCGCGGTTGGATCGCTGCCTTGTATAGCGGCATCCGATCGGTGATTAGGGTGAACGGTCACCTGTCGAACCGTTTGACATCACGCGTTCGGTCCGTCAGGGGTGTCCCCTGTCGGCGCTTCTGTATGTATTGACTCTCGAGCCGCTACTGCGGCAGCTGGCGACACTGAGGGGCATCCCACGGGAACTGGGTTGCGGGACGAGCGTGTCGGCATATGCGGACGATGTCACCGTCATAGTGTCGAGCTACCAGCACATCGAACTGGTCGGCGAGACACTAAGAAAATATGAAACGGTGACGGGAGCAAAGATTAACCCGGAAAAGTCAGTGGGTTTGC
>NC_042999.1:153737819-153755528 GCF_006345805.1 Octopus sinensis
AAAGTGATTTTAACCCAAAATTTACACGCGATAATTCATAGCATCATTTGCTTCGAGATTCACAGTTCTTGAAAATAATCATTTCACATTCCTGAAGTTTCTAAATAAAATTGATTTTAACCCAAAATTTGCACACGATAATTCATAGCGTCATTTGCTTCGAGATTCACCGTTCCTAAAAATAATCATTTCACATGGCTTAAGTTTATAAACTTTAACAACGTCAACAACATACAGAGTAATTTAAAGGTTATTTTCGTCGAACGGTAGACTGTCTATGTCTGCAGGAGATGTCTGATCCAGTCCTGCAGGTGGTGTTTTGACTTTTTCTATTAAAAAAGTTTTTTTTTTTTACATGCCAATATTTATAACAAATTTATTTAAAACTCCTGATAAATGATCAATATTATTTCTATTCCACTCAGGGCGAAATATCTAGCAACGATCCAGAAAAGTTCTCTGGAGGAAATATTTTACAACAAATGCTTTTTGCTTTTCTTGAGGTACTATTGTCCAAATAAGAAAACAATTGACGAAAATAAAGAAGAAAATAAGAGAAACATAATGCTGAGTTCAAATCCAAACTTCAGTTTTAATCCTTTCAGAAATTTCTCGCTTTGTACCTGTTACAAATTATCAAAGGTTGTGAATTGATAGAATTGGCAGAATCGTTATCGCGCAGGGCGAAATGCTTAGCGATATTTCGTCTGCCGTTACGATCTGAGTTCAAATTCCGCCGAGGTCGACTTTGCCTTTCATCCTTTCGGGGTCGATAAATTAAGTATCAGTTACGCACTGGGGTCGATATAATCGACTTAATACCTATGTCTGCCCTTGTTTGTCCTCTCTGTGTTTAGCCCCTTGTGGGCAGTAAAGAAAGAGGTATTTCGTCTGCCGTTACGTTCTGAGTTCAAATTCCGCCGAGGTCTACTTTGCCTTTCATCCTTTCGGGGTCGATTAAATAAGTACCAGGTACACACTGGGATCGATGTAATCGACTTAATCCATTTGTCTGTCCTTGTTTGTCCCCTCTGTGTGTATCCCCTTGTGGGCAGTAAAGAAATAGGTATTTCGTCTGCCGTTACGTTCTGAGTTCAAATTCCGCCGAAGTCTACTTTACCTTTCATCCTTTCGGGGTCGATAAATTCAGTACCAGTTGAACATTGGGGGTCGATGTAATCGACTTAATCCGTTTGTCTGTCCTTGTTTGTCCTCTCCGTGTTTAGCCCCTTGTGGGTAGTAAAGAAATAAGCATTTCGCCTGCCGCTATGTTCTGAGTTCAAATTCCGCCGAGGTCGACATTGCCTTTCCTCTTTCGGGGTCGATAAATTAAGTACCAGTTACGCACTGGGGTCGATGTAATCGACTTAATCCCTTTGTCTGTCCTTGTTTGCCCCCTCTATGTTTAGCCCCTTGTGGGCAATAAAGAAATAAGAATCGTTAGAGCGTCAGACAAAAGGCCTTGCGGTGTTTGTTCCAACACTTTACTTTATGAGTTCATATCCTGCTGCTGTCAACCTCGCCTTTCATCTTGATTACATAGGCACAAAGCAAGAAACTCGAGGGATGGGTATGTAAATCATATTAATCTCGGTGTTTGAGTGATACTCATTTTATCATCTCAGAAAGGACAAAAGGCAAAGCTGACCTCGTCAGGATTTGAACTCAAAGATAAAGATTTGGCACAAATAGCGCAAGGCTATTTGTTCGACACGCTAGCGCTTCTGCGTATTGGCCATACTTCATAATTTCTGCAAGAAGTACAAGGTGAGAAATTGAAATGGGGGTTAGGAGATTAAATCAACTCCCATGACCCAGAAAGGATTAAAAGCAAAGTCCAGATTTGAACACAGAATGTTAAGGGATGTAACCAAATACTAGAAGGTATTTTATCCAATATACCTCCCATGTTGCCAGTCTACTACCTACGTTCTGGGCGTGGATATATGATTAAGAAACTTGCTTTGCAACCACGAAGTTTCAAGTTCAATTCCACTGAATGGCACTTTGGGCAAGGCCTTCTACTATAGCCAATGCCCGACCAATGCTTTGTGAGTGAATTTTAGTGGATGAAAATTATATAGAGGCCCGCTGCATATATATATATATATATATATATATATATATTTAAATAATAAGGGTAAAAAAATTGAATATTAATTAGATTAGTATCAATTTAAAACAGTGGCATAGCATATTGAAAAGATCTAAAGATTCAGAAAAATTATATTACATACATAAAAAAGTGAATGACCACTAAGTGGACATCCAATATGCTAGATGTAAACCCCATATGGTTTGACCACTAAGAAAAAAGATTGTTCTCAAGAACATTCAGCAAACACCAGAACGTAAGCGAGCAAGACAAAAGAAAAGATATAAAAAATAATGATTAGTCACATACCAGGTTTCATAATTACATATGTAAATGTCCGCAATTCATCAGTGTAACCGTCATAGTAAAATATAATTTGCAGAACTATACATGGAACGTCCACAGGAAATTGAGCATGCATATAGTTTTGCCAATTATATTTGGGGGTATATTTCAAATGTTTTCGTTTTGGCGCGCCAAAAACCGGAAATAATTCTGCAGAAAATTATTTTCTGCAGTGAATCCTGCCGGTTAGAGAACGTGGTAATTTAAATTTAAATAATAAGGGTAAAAAATTTAACATTAATTTGATTAATAGCAATTTAAACCACTGGCCTAGCATATTGAAAAAAATCTGAAGATTCAGAAAAATTATATTCCATACATACAAGAGGGATGACCACTAAGTGAACATCCAATATGTATATAAATATATATATATATATAATATATATATATATATATATATATATATATATATATATATATTATATATATATATATATATATATATATATATATATATTTTGTTTTTGGATTTGGTTTGCAAGATTCTTTATATGATTTCGTGTGTTGAAGTATATTCTGTTGTATCTGGGGAGATTCATTTTCTTTTTGTGCCTTATAATTTAACACACTCACCGGTAAAATTTCCACTTTTTTCTTATTTTTATTTTCCTAAAATTTTCGTTGCGTCTTGCAACCTTTTCAATAGTCTTGACTCTGTCCAAATGCAGTGTAAATAACGGACAGAGTCAAGACTATTGAAAAGTTTGCAAGACGCAGTGAAAATTTTAGGGAAATAAAA
Source organism: Octopus sinensis (assembly GCF_006345805.1). Classification (NCBI taxonomy): domain Eukaryota; kingdom Metazoa; phylum Mollusca; class Cephalopoda; order Octopoda; family Octopodidae; genus Octopus; species Octopus sinensis. The sequence goes on from NC_042999.1 coordinate 153,741,002, forward strand.
ATAAGAAAAAAGTGGAAATTTTACCGGTGAGTGTGTTACATTATAAGGCACAAAAAGAAAACGACTCTCCCCAGACACAACAGTATCTTTTTTTTTAAAAAAAAAGGGATTTCTAACAAGGCGGCGAGCAGGTAGAAACGTTAGCACGCCGTGCAAAATGCATAGCGGTATTTCACCTGCCGTTATGTTCTGAGTTCAAATTCCGCCGAGGTCAACTTTGCCTTTCATCCATCCGGGGTCGATAAATTAAGTACCAGTTACACACTGGGGTCGATGTAATCGACTTAATTCCTTTGTCTGCCCTTGTTTGTCCACTCTTTGTGCCTATGGTTGTCACTTGACAACTGGTATGGGTTTCTTTACGTCCCCTAACTTAACAGTTCGGCTAAAATAATCGACAGAATTTATTCCAGACTTTACAAAAGGAAAATGCTAAATACTGGAATTGATTTATTTGGCTACAACCCATCATGGCGGTGCCCCCACCCCCATCATGTCCGCAACCCGATGACTGGGAAAAGTAATAGATAACAGATAAAAAGTAAAGGCCACGACTGGACTGTCTTTGTTTATAAAATCGAAGAGATTAGATAACAAAAACAACGGTTTATCTGCAGTAGAACCAAGCCTATGAGCCGCAACTATGTGAATCAATATCTGATTTGGTTTCCGTTTCAAGGTTCCTCGTCACAAACGCATTCTTAATATATTGTGTTTATATTGAAGTATTTGGAATCAAGAACAATTTCTGGCTTCTCTAAACCAAAATATAGAAATCAATGAACGATAGTGAAACATGGGAAATGAACAAATCAAAGAGTTTCATGGTCGATTAAGAACAGTACGGCATGTTACACAACATAACTGGCTAATTGTTGATGCTACAATAATCTTTCCTCTCCATTCTAATGTTCTCCCACGTATTATCTAGGAATTGGGAAATATTAATGGTAGGAGGAGGAGAAGCGAGGTTGAACCAATGAAACTTTATGGTAGGTGTATATCTATCTATCTATCTATCTATATATCTATCTATCTATATATCTATCTATCTATCTATCTATCTGTCTGTCTCTCTGTTTCTCTCTCTCTCTCTCTCTCTCTCTCTCTCTCGCTCCCACTCTCTATACATATATATATATATAAGAGCAAAGTATCCTGTTAGAAGATTTCTATAAGAGATGAAAGCAGTAACTATACTAGGAAGTAATGTTTGTTACCACTTCAGCATGGCTGTTCCATAGGAACCGACGTTACTACTGCTTTTAACCCCAGGAGGAAGCTTCCAGCCGATGATTATTCCATGCAATTTGTACCTGATATAAATTCCAAGCAGAGTAGTGAATCCCAACAGTCTTCCAGCCACGAGACCATCAGACCGTACGGTTTCAACTTCTTCGAGGTCATCCTCGGTGGTGGATACTTGTCTGCTAGAGATAGCAGTAGTTCACTCCAGCTTGCAGTGCTGTGTAGAAATCAAGTCACTGATATTGCAACAAGCAAATTAGCTTGTTAGAAAATCAGGATCTATTCCATCTAAATCACAGATTTATTAACTAATTTTTTTTAACTAAACAATTTAAATTTCTCACGTAAAACACGGTTTATTCTGAACGTTTCTGATAAAATTTCGTATTTTGGAAGTTATTTCGTGTTAACGTTGTCGTATTTGGGTAATTTCAACCAATCAACGTGTATTCGGTTGAAGAAAGCTACTGCTGTTTTCGATAGTAATCGAAGAGGAACAGCTTCCAGGTCATCTCTACTAAATGTAACCACTCTGTTCTATTCATATGGCAAGCAAACCACCTTTATCCTTTCCTCCTTTCTAGTCAGCTCTGTGCATTCCTTACTCTTTCCCTCCCTTCTACACTATCAACTAGCAATCAGCAAGCAAACTTATCACTGCCACTGCAATTACTGTATTTTCTGGTGTATAAGCCGCAATTTGTTTTGTTTTACCTTCATGTTTTGATAATGTTATTTTTTATCTAATAATGACTTTTATATTGACGAAATGTGTTTGTTGTTGATTATAGTAAGTTAAAATCATGACAATAACAATACATCTCATAGTTGTAAAATAAGGCATTTTGAAACTACATATACGTCAACAACAAAAAATCTAGCTGTGGACTCGTTGCTCTGTGGTGTTGATTTTTCGAACAGAGTGGTGACATTTAGTAGAGGTGACCCGGAAGTTGTTTCTCTTCGATTACTACCGCGAACAGCAGTAGCTTTCTTCAACCGAATACAAGTCGTTAATTGGTTGAAATTACCCAAATACGGCAACTTTAACACGAAATAACTTCTAAAATACGAAATTTTGTCAAAAACGTTCAGAGTAAACCGTGTTCTCCGTGAGAAATTCTACCAGTATTCGAAGTTTCAAACTGTTTATTTAAAAAATATCAATAAAAAAAATCCGTGATTGAGATGGAATAGACCCGAAAATCTCTAAAAGAAATGAAAGCAGTAGCTATACTCAGAAGTAATGCTTATATATTGGATTTGTAGCAAGATCGATGACTGTGTCACCTGATTTCAGTTTATTGCGAGCAAGGGGTGAACTATTGCTATTCATAGCAAACGAGTATCTACCACCGAGGATGACCACAAAGAGGTCGAAATCGCACGGTCTGGTGATCTCGTGGCTGAAAAATGCAAGGGGTTCACTCCACTGCTCGTCATATATATCGGGTGCAAATTGCATCGAATGATCAGCGACTGGAAGCGTCCTCCTGGGGGTTAAAAACAGCAGTAACGCTGTTTTCTACGGAACAGCCATGTTTAAGTGGCAACGAGTATTACTTGAATTGAACCCGGTACTTATTTTTAGGAGTCTAATACTTATTCGATCGGTCACTTTTGCCAACCGCAGTAGTGTGGGAACAAACTCTGACACAGAGACACAACACAAACACATCGAGTGTATGTATATATATATACATATATATATATATATACATACACTCGATGTGTCTGTGTCTGATTTGGTTTCCGTTTCAAGGTTCCTCGTCACAAACGCATTCTTAATATATTGTGTTTATATTGAAGTATTTGGAATCAAGAACAATTTCTGGCTTCTCTAAACCAAAATATAGAAATCAATGAACGATAATGAAACATGGGAAATGAACAAATCAAAGAGTTTCATGGTCGATTAAGAACAGTACGGCATGTTACACAACATAACTGGCTAATTGTTGATGCTACAATAATCTTTCCTCTCCATTCTAATGTTCTCCCATGTATCAACTAGGAATTGGGAGATATTAATGGTAGGAGGAGAAGAGAGGTCGAAACTATGAAATCTTATGGTAGGTGTATATCTATCTATCTATCTATCTATCTATCTATCTATCTATCTATCTATCTATCTATCTATCTATCTATCTATCTATCTATCTCTCTCTCTCTCTCTCTCTATATATATATATATATATATATATATATATATATATATACAGGCTACCATTGGTTCAGGTTAAGAAGAGTAGGGAAATATCCAAGTATTTTAACAATTTTTCAAGCCGATCACATGGAGAAAGGTGTTCGCCTCCATTTTGGAAAACAACATCGTTTCGTTCATGGGATTCCTCGTAAATTTGCGTAAATGAAACAATGAAACAAGGAATCAAAGGACGCTGCCCATCGTATGTGTGTGTGTGTATGTATATATGTGTAAATATATATGTAAATATATATGCATTTATATATATGTGTATATATATATATATATATATATATATACGGCGGGCTTCTTTCAGTTTCCATCTACTAAAATCCACTTACAAAGCTTTTGTCGACTCCTACCTATAGTAGAAGACACTTACCCGAGGTGTCACGGGTTAAATGTGTCTGTGTAAGTGTTTGTGTGTGTCTCTGTGTGTGTATGTGTGTTTATTGTAAAGTATGACTGGAGAATTCAACCTATCAACCAACCAACATTTATATCAACCGTTATTATATAGAGTAAGCTTGTTTTGTTATATTCCTCGCCTGCCATTCAATCCATGATTTCGAAGACAACATTTATTCCATTGGGAGTGAGAATGAATGCAGAAGAGAACTGGTAAATGAATCAATAAGAAGGAAAGGACTGAAGGAAAAAAAGAAAGAAAAGAAAAAAATATGATGAATTGAAAAATAACAAAAATATAATTTTTTTGAAACTATTGCAATTTATAGAAATAATGAGTAAAGCGGGAATGAATGGCAGAATGATGAATGAGTGAATAGATGAGTGAATGAATGAATGATATTGAAAGAATGAAAGGATAAAAGAATGAAAATTTGATTGAGTGAATGACTCGAAAAATTGTGGAGTTTGTGAAACAAAAATATGGAGAAAGATGTGGGAAGAGAGAAAGAAAGAAAAGGAAAGGAAAGAGAATGAAAGAGGAAGACGGATACGTGTGTGTGTGCGGGTGTTGTATGTATCTATATATGAGTATACATGCATATTTGTATATGTGTGTGTATGTGTGTGTGTGTGTGAGAGAGAGAGAGAGTGTGTACCTGTGCACGAGCGTGTGTGTATGCATTTTACACACACACACACACACACATATATATATATACATACATACACACATACAGCCAGTTAGACAGACATACAGACAGACAGGCAGATAGATAGATAGATAGATAGATAGATAGATAGATAGATAGATAGATAGATAGATAGATAGATGGATGGATGGATAGATAATGTATGTACATAAAAAATATACATACATGCACACACACATAAATATGTGTATCTCTTTGTGTGCATCGATATCTATACCGACCTCTCTGTCTACTTATGAAAATATCAATTTATCCATCAACATTGTGTGGTATTTATATGTATTGACACACACATATATATATATATATATATACATATATATATACATATATATATATATATATATATATACACACACATTTACATATACATATATGTATATACATACAAACATACACATACATACATACATACATACATACATACATACATACATACATACATACATACATACATACATACATACATACATACACCACACATTCATACATGCATGCGTACATACATTTATGTATGAACGTTTATCCACACACACATACAAGAAGACAAGGAGAGAGTGCAAAAGAAAGAAAGAAAGAAAGAAAGAAAGAAAAGAAGCAAGCTGACTGGGTTGAAGTATTTTGACAGAAAGTCTCCAACGAAAATAGGAAAAGGAGATGAAAATCATTGTAGGAGGATAAAGAAAATACAAGGAAAAGATAAGACGATGGAAAAGAGAATGACTTGTTGTTCGTACAAAGACTTAGCATCGATAGAGATGAAAGAATATCAGGGAAAAATCGATCAAAGCTGATATTTATTTGTGATAGGAAAAATCAGAATTATAATTCTTCCCAGTAAGACAATATTCTCTAAACTGGTGGAGAATTATGCAAAAGCGGCATTAATTCAGATTGATTTGGCTACAAGCAATATGGCGACAATGAATACTGTCAAGTCTTCAGGCTATATAGTATATAATGTTTTGAAGAATTTATATTATAAGTGGGCGCGAACGCGTGCTTAGACAGCGCCCACACTCTCTATCTCCTTTTTCTCTTTCTTGTGTGTGTATGTGTGTGTGTGTATTAATCGAAGTGTAGTACAGTATTATATATACATTATGGCTGATCTTGCCAATCGGTTTCGTACTAGGGGTTTAACGGAGTGTTAAGTAACAGTCCGCTTAAGTAACCTTGCACTCATCAGAGGCATCCGTTATTGAATCAAGTATGTCGACTGCTCTCTATTGTTGGGAGTGCATACACTCATCTGGCTTGAGGTTACTGTGAAAGAGATGGTGAAATGAATTGAGTTGAGATCGAATTAAGCGTTATGTCTCTTGGTACCAAAACATCGTTTCAAGGGGTTGTTTTGTTGTAAGGTCTTTCTGGAAATAGTTTGTGAGAGATGTGTGCCTTTAAGGTTGGCGTTCTTTTGGAAATAGAATGCATGTAGTAGTACTCTATGAATAGGCTTTGCAGTTGCGGGGATACACATCTGTGTTCGTTAGTGTTTCCTTTCTTTTGTGTAATGGATAAATTCGTTGGGCATTTATGTGTGCAGGAGTACAATATGTGTGGTAGCTTATATTAGATGGGGGAGTCTATTGGGTAGGTGTTCGCCGTGCTGGGGCGAGTGTGTTTGTTTGTTTGTTGGCGCGTTAGTGTATGTTTTGGTCAAACTCTTTGCCGGACTCCTTGGTATTGGCGGAGGACAGAATTTGTGGGACTTGTGATTATAGCAGTGATGGAGCACACAGGTATGATAAAATGTACTTCTTTTCATGTTGGTAAGGATTGAAAATTTCACTGCTAGGGTGCTGAGTGCTCTTTTGTATCGCTCTTTTCTCAGCCAGACATAATCTGCACTTCCTGGTGCTATTGAAGTAAGCTTTACAGTTCTCTAGAAACTTCCATTTTATGCTGTACTCGGTAGCGATTTCTTTCAATGACCACACGTGTTTGACCTGGGTTGTGGCGTTGTATCTCTCCAGGGTGTTGAAGGAGGACTTGTAGTTCTTATACCGGGTTCTGGAGGGGGTGCCTTCAGTTGCTCCCGCGTACTTTCGCACGTTCGGTTGCCCATATGGTCATATTGCTTTTACCTCTGTCTCGTATACGACAGTCTCCGTGTTACAGTGACCATTCAGTGGACATGAGCAACCTGCCTCTGTTTCAGGTGTGGGTTTACCTTCTAGAATTTTTTTTACATTGGGTACACAACTAAAGAAAATTCTCTAGTGTGTCTATTAAATATTTTGATGAACCTATTTGCACGGGGGCGGGGAAGTAATTGTCTACTGAACTATGGAAAATCTTACCTCCTTGGGTCTTAACGCTTAAAGAGAAAGCACTTTCCAGTGGCGCTTTCTCCCTATATACGTACATAAATATATATGTGTGTATGTATGTAATGTATGTGTATATATATATATATATATATATATATATATATATATATATATATATATCGCCATGATAGATCGGTAGCCACTACACACATTTTTTTCTCTCCTTGTTTCTTTCTGTGTTCCTTTCTGTAGAAGAGCGTAGGCTCGAAACGTTAAAGACTTTTCAATTCCGAGCGTTATACTAATACATCTGCTCATTGTCTACACCACCTGTCTTCGTCTTTTGTTTTCTTCGTGAATTCTCCCCATATATATATATATATATATATATATATAATATATATATATATATATATATTATACATATTTTTTTAAACAAGAATATAATTGACAGTGACTTCGAAGTTTTGGCTAGTTAAGCCATCATCGAAACTTCTAAGTTACTGTCAATACAATTTTTGTTAAAGAATAATAAATTTGTATTCTACAAACGTATGGAGTAACCCATCAAATTAATGTAAAACTGTTTTTGTCAGAACTGGACATAAAAGCAAACATTAACATACACACACACACGCACACGCGCACACAACACACACACGCACGCACGCACACACACACACACACACACTATACGTACACATATACTTATAGGCATATGTAGATGTACACACATAAACATAGATGTATACAATTAAATGCAAACACACACACATTTATGATACAAGCTGAGCGTGTATATAATAAACATACATGTATGTGTATATAATACATATACATCTATGTGTGTATATTATATAACTGTAAGCTTGCTTCAAATCTGCGGACGATATTATAGCAGTATGTATGGCTGCAAAATCGATAGCACACCGGACAAAATGCTTAGCAGGATTTCGTCCGACTTTACGTTCGAAGTTTAAATTCTGCCGGAGTCGACTTTACTTTTTGTCCTTTCGGGGTCGATAAAACAAGTACCAGTCGACTAGCCCTCTCTATCCCTCTAGATTAGCGCCCTAAAGTAGAAGGGATATCATAGCAGTCTGCACTGCCATAATTACATCTTTGGCTGTAAACATTTTTGGGTTGTATGAAAAAGATTCATTCAATCCGTTGGACAACTTGATCTTTGTTCAATACGTCGCAGTCTGATTAAAAACTGAATTAAAGTGCTAATAAAAATGTTAGGATAGCGGGGATCGTATTAAATGCCTCTCCTGTAAAGTCCCAAGGCTTTTGGAATGCACATTGTATACTCTTTTTACTCTCTCTTTTACTCTTTTAGTTGTTTCAGTCATTTGACTGCGGCCATGCTGGAGCACCGCCTTTAGTCGAGCAACTCGACCCGGGACTATTCTTTTGTAAGCCCAGTACTTATTCTATCGGTCTCTTTTTGACGAACTGCTAAGTGACGGGGACGTAAACACACCCGCATTGGTGTCAAGCATGCTAGGGGAAAACAAACACAGACACCACAACACACACACACAACACCACACACACATATATATTATATATATATATATATATATATATAATATTATTAGAGACAAAACCACTATTTTGCAAAACAAACAAGGAAAGACTTAATCAATACATAAAATTTTAATAAAAAGTCAAAAAGACCGCCACTACAATTGTTTCTTGTCCTGATCGACAATATCGAGTTTAGTGAGTATGTATATGTATATGGTGTGTGTTTTACGTATGTATATTTGTGTGTGAATGTGTTTATGGGTTTGCTATATAGGTTTGGGGATGTATGTGTTTATTTGTCTGTGTGGGGTTGAGTGGGTTTTTGGAGTATATATTGAGGTTTATATGTATGTATATAGGTATGTGAGTGAGGTGGGTATTTGTATATGTCGTGGGTGTGTGGTTTACGTTGTGTGTATTTGTGTGGTGAATGTTTAGGTTAGGGGGATTGCTATATAGGTATGTTATAGAGTTTAGTAAAGGGAGATTTTATCATTATATGTTTTTATGAGTTTTGGTTTGTCATGGTAGTTTTGTTAAGGAATTCGTAGTAATTTGTGTCTATTTACGATGTCTGTTGTTTTATTGCATTGTTTCATTCATAATTTTTAAGTAATGTTCGTTTACCAAGCGAATATAATTTTTATTTCATTTATTCCATTTCTCCATTCATATTTTTAAATGATGTCCGTTTCCAGAGCGGGAATGTGGGTTATGTGTGTGTGAGGGAGTATGAATAAGTATTGTGTTGAAGTATTTGGCTATTTTATTTATTTATCGTTGCCTAGACGTTTTTATGTGTATGTATAGGATATATATATAGGTGTGTGATTTAGTGTATGTATTTAGATATGGTTATATATAATTGGTTATATGTGTATGGGTGTATATATAGTTTATTTTTTGTTTTGTTTTATATTTTATATTTTATATTTTATATTTAATTGTTGATAGGTTTATTTTAGTTTATATATTGTTTATATATTGATTATATATGTATTATATATAGGTTATATATAGATTATATATTTATATTTTTTCATTAATACTTTAATTATTTTAAAATTATTATTTTTATATTTTAAAATATTGATATTTTAGATTGGAAGTCCACCGAAGATTGTCGATCAGGACAAAAACAATTGTAGTGGCGGTTTTTTTTGACTTTTTATTAAAATTTTATGTATTGATTAAGTCTTTCCTTGTTTTGTTTTGCAAAATAGTGGTTTTGTCTCTAATAATATTATATATATTTTACTATAAAATTGGATTTAATCCTAAATCTGATTTTTTCCCTGTAAATTTGGATTTATTCCCTAATATTTATTATATATATAATATATATATACGACAGGTTTCTTTCAGTTTCCGTCTACCAAATCCACTCACAAGGCTTTGGTCGGCCCGGGGCTATAGCAGAAGACACTTGCCCAAGATGCCACGCAGTGGGACTGAACCCGGAACCATGTGGCTGGTTAGCAAGCTACTTACCACACAGCCACTCCTGCGCCTATATATATAAAAATTTGTTAACGTTACGTATTACGGTACTTTTGCGCATTCTATTAAACAAAATGAAATAAATATTGTAATGCAAACTTTCCTCAAAATAAATATACTTTACTATCTTCAAACCATTGAGTACTTTAGTTCGTGAAATTCCTTGTCAGAAAGAGCTAGCAAATTCTAACACACATCTCTCTCTTTCACTTTCTCTCTCTCTCTCTCTTCCTCTCACTCTTTCTCTCTTTCTCTCTCTCCCTCCCCCTCTCTCTCCATACGCACACAAGTGTAAGTGGCGTGTATTTATATATTTGTATAATATATATGTGTATCAAGATACATATCTATGATGTATTCATATACGGGTCCTAATATATATATATATATAGTAGATATATATAATATATATATATTAATATTAGATATATATATATATAGAATATATACTATATATATATATATATATATACTATATATATATATATATTATATATAGATATATATATATATATATATATATATATATATACATACATACATTATATCAGTGCATATGTTTTAGTGCGTTTGTATATATATATATATATATATATATATATATATATATATATTATATATATATATATATGTATGTATGTATGTATGTATGTATGTATGTATGTATGTATGTATGTATGTATGTAGTAATGTGTATGTGTGTGTAATGTGTATGTGTGCTATATCATCCACGAAACATACTCACACAAACATACATAAACACACACATATTAATTTTAGATTAGCGCAGATGCATAAAGAAACCATTATAAACACGCGCGCGTGTGTGTGCATCTGTGTTTGCATATTCCTATATTCATATTGAGCAAATGGGATTATCTTCTAATTTCAGTAATGACTGCAGAGATAATATATATAGAAAGAGAAACCATACTGATTACTTCGGAGACTCTCAAGACATTGCGATGTTTCACTCTGCCGATAAAATATAACAGTCTTCTACAGCTCTGACAAAATACACCCACTACATGACACACTCTCCATTAGATAGATAGATAGATAGATAGATAGATAGATAGATAGATAGATAGATAGATAGATAGATAGATAGATAGATAGATGACAGATATAGATAGATAGATAGATAGATAGATAGATAGATGATAGATAGATAGATGAGAGATACTAAGGAAGAGAACGGGGAGAGAGCAGAAGTGAGATAGATGATATATATATAGATATATAGAAATATTGAGTTTCTAATATCTCTCGTAGAGATGTGACGGTGGTGTAGCGATATCATGTTGTATACGAATCTAACAAGAACGTGACATAGGGGCACACCACCGTTATATGCCCTAGAGGCATCGAACGCCTCCAGACAGCTTCGACACATTTTATCCTGTCCTTATATACATACGAATGGGAGACAAACCCCCCAAACCGCCGGACTGCATCTAGGGACAACCGTGTTTCATCAGAGCCTTGTCCTTCATCGGCCTAGGTAGCATACACCGGTCACTGGCGATATCTGTCTCGACTTCGTATTCGTATAATCTATATCAGTGAAGTCTATTCGGCCTCTAGGGCTATATAACGGTGGTGTACCCCCTACTGTCACGTTCTTGTTAGATTGACAGTATACAACCTTATATGCTCCACCACCGTACACTCTCTACGAAGATTTTAGAAACTCAATATTTCTTATTTGATAATCAGTGAATAGACTTCACTGACTATAGATAATACGAATACAAGTCGAGACAGATATCGCAGCTGACCGGTGTCTGCTACCTAGGAGGCCGATGAGGACTGATCCTGAAACACGGTTGTCCCTAGATGCAGTTCCGCGGTTGGGGGTGTTTGTCTCCCCTTCTATGTGTATATAAGGACACATGATAAATGTGTCGAAGCTGTCAGAGGCGTTCGATGCCTCCTAGGGCTATATAACGGTGGTGTACCCCCTACTGTCACGTTCTTGTTAGATTGACAGATACAACCATTATATATATAATACATACACACGTCCAGACCCCGCATACGGACTTATACTCTCTCATACACACACACACACACTTATACATACTAATACGTACTAATACATACTAATACATACTAATACATACACCAACCCCATACATACGCACGTCCAGACCAATCCTACGCACTAATACTCTCTCATACACACACACACACACACACACACACCCTTATACATACTAATACATACAACCAACCCTATACAATACCACGTCAGACCCCTCCTACGCACTATTATCTGGTCCTTCAACCCTATTATCAACCCTATTATCAACCCTATTATCAACCCTATTATCTCCCCTTATTTCCTCTCGCGTCTTATGTTTGATCTTTGACCCCTCTGGCCGAAATCAGATCGCCATGTTGATTCGTTAGCTACTGCACGCATTTTTTTCTCTCCTCTTTCTTTCTTTGTTTTTTTTTCTATCTGTGTATCTTTCTGTTGAGAGCGTAGGCTCGAAACGTTAAAGACTTGTTTTATTTATATTTCCTGAGCGCCATACTAATACAATTGTTCGTTTGTTTCCACCTGCCTTCGTCTTTTGTCTATTTTCATAAAGCTTCCCGTTATATATATATATATATATATATATATATATATAGATATATATATATATATAATATATATATAATATATATATATATATATATATATATATATATATATATATAGTATCTATATACAGCTGCTGCTAACTACCTAGAAACCCACAAGAATATAAAAAGAGAGACAGAGACAGACTGAAAAAAGGAAAATGTGCCTTGCATTTCAAAACTATGGAAATATTTTATTTTTTATTAATGTTTACAACAATTTAATTTTTTTCATGCTTTACTCTAAGTTGAAAAAGTCGCAAAGGCCGAAACCGGTACTAAAATGTTCTTCATGATAAAATAATTTTAGCATTTTCTACCCTGTCTTATTTTGCTTATACAAAGCAACTCGTGTGTTCCTTTTCAACCTTCTACTCATATATCTTATATATATATATATATATATATATATATATATATATATATATATATATATATATACACATATATATATATATGTATGTATGTATGTATTATGTATATGTATGTATAGATAAAACTTGGAGAAGGATGCGTGGCGTTCGATTATATAATAATATAAATAATATATAAATATATGCATTTATACATACATATACGTACATACCTACATATATATGTATATATACATGCATATATGGGTACAGGATAACAAAAACGCTGAACACAATGAGAAACGAAAACATAAAAACAAAAACATAGAAAACGAACTTTTTTTCAGAACAACGAAAAGCAGAGAAATGAGACATGCAACATAAAGAATATTACCCTTCATCAGTTGTCCCTGTTTCATCTACTCTGCGGCACGAAGGCAAGGACAATACGCGAATTCGTTGAAACAGTCCTTCCCGCAAAGCAAATTAGATCAAATTTGGGATTATTTGCGGAGGGTAAAAGTGGTAACAAGAACAGGACAGTGAGAACAAAACAGTAAAAACAAACGCTGAGGGCTGTTAAGCCAAGACGACAGAAAAATTATTATGAACGCTAGGAGGACGAGCTATGAGAGGACACAGGTATAAACACGTCTTATCTTTAGGAAGGAAATGGACAGAAAGATAGATCCCCTTTCGTCACGTGTCAGCGATGAGAGATTCAGGGAGGGAGAGTGAGGGAGAGGGGGAACGGTGAAGAGGAGAGAAGAATAGGGAAGAGTGGGAGAGAAAACCACAAAAGTGTGTATATGTATAGAGAGAGGGCATGACAAACAGACAGCCAGACAGACAGACAGAAGACAGATAAATAGATAGATAGATAGATAGATAGATAGATAGATAGATAGATAGATATAGATAGATAGATAGATATAGATAGATAGATAGATAGATAGATAGATAGATAGATAGATAGATAGATAGATAGATAGATAGATAGATAGATAGATAGATAGATAGATCTATGTGTGTGCGTGTGTTTTATAAGTGCCAACGCTCGAAACATCACTCTTGCATCACTATGTAATTTCTTCCGATTATTAATAAACACGGAACACACACACACATATATATACTCATGTATTGATTTCTATTTTCCTGCTTGTTTTACAAAACCTATTTAGATAGATAGATAGATATATAGATAGATAGATAGATAGATAGATAGATAGATAGATAGATAGATAGATAGGTAGACAGACATACATACATGCATATATACATACATGCAAACATACACACACACACCTACGTATGAAAATATGACTGGATGTGTGTGTGTCTATGTATACATACAAGTATGGTAATGCAGAGAAAAAGAACGCTAAATATGGTTGTTGATATATGTATGTGTGTGTGTGTGTGGTGGTGTGCGTTTGTGTGTGTGTGTGTGTGTGTGTGTGTGTGTGTGTGTGTGTGTGTGTGTGTGTGTGCCCGACAGCTTCAGTTATAACGTGAATGTTCTTCCGAATTCTATTAAAAGAAGGAAGCAGGCACTGCAGTTTTGGCAGCATTCCTCAAAAGAAAAAACTTCGTTTCTTTGCCAGATCATTCAGTGCTTGGTTAATCTGTCATTTCCCATGTCAAACGAACGGGTAA
>NC_042999.1:153755628-153758128 GCF_006345805.1 Octopus sinensis
AACCCGGAACCATTGGTTGGTTAGCAAGCCTACTTACCACAGAGCCACTCCTGTATATTTTTTATATGATTATATTGTTTTGAATAGATACTAGACAGAAGTGTGTTACCGTGCTTCCTAATTGAATAAAAACTCTTGTGTTGGACACGAAGATTATCTAACTAGCAGCAGCTACGTGCTGAATAGTGGGGATTGTTTAAAAAGCAAACCGAGACTCAGCATGGCACCTGAAACGAAATTATTAATGAAATCACATCTTGTCATATAACGGGGGTGTTGTTTATTTATTTATTTATTTTTTATTAGCTATTTTGTTATTTAATTATTTGTTTTATTTGTTTATTTATTCAGTTTATTTATTTCACTGGGATTTGTATTTTTAGATGATGATGAATGGATAACTTAATGGATATGCTATATATATAGAAATGAAGATGTATGGGAAGGGTATGGAAAGAAAGGCAGTAAGGAAGGAAGGAAGGAAGGAAGGAAGGAAGGAAAGAAGGGGGGGAAGGAAGGAAGCAAGGAAGCAAGGAAGGAAGCAAGGAAGGAAGCAAGGAAGGAAGCAAAGAAGCAAGGAAGGAAGCTAGGAAGGAAGGAAGGAAGGAAGGAAAGAAGGAAAGAAGGAGGGTAGGAAGCAAGCAAGGAAGGAAGCAAGGAAGGAAGGAAGGAAGGAAGAAAGCAAGCAAGTAAGGAAGGAAGCAAGGAAGCAAAGAAGCAAGGAAGGAAGGAAAGAAAGAAGGAAGGAAAGAAGGAAGCAAGCAAGCAAGCAAGGAAGGAAGCAAGGAAGGAAGGAAGGAAGAAGGAAGCAAGGAAGGAAGGAAGCAAGCAAGCAAGCAAGGGGAAAAGAAGGAAGGAAGGGAGCGAAGGAAAGAAGGAAGGAAGGAAGGAAAGAAAGAAGGAAAGAAAGAAGGAAGGAAGGAAGGAAGGAAGGAAGAAGGAAGGAAGGTAGGAAGGAAGCAAGCAAGCAAGGAAGCAAAGAAGCAAGGAAGGAAGGAAGGAAGGAAGGAAGGAAAGAAAGAAGGAAGGAAGCAAGGAAGGAAGGAAAGAAGGAGGGAAGGAAGCAAGCAAGGAAGGAAGCAAGTAAGGAAGGAAGGAAGCAAGCAAGGAAGGAAGGAAGGAAGGAAGAAAGAAAAGAAAGAAAGAAGAGGAAGGAAGGAAGGAAGGAAGGAAGGAAGAAAGGAAGAAGGAAGCAAGAAGGAAGGAAGAAGGAAGCAAGGAATAAGGAAGCAAGCAAGCAAGGAGAAAAGAAGGAAGGAAGGAAGCGAAGGAAGAAGAAGGAAAGAAATAAGAAGGAAGGAAGGAAGAAGCGAAGGAAAGAAGGAAGAAGGAAGGCGGAAGGAAGAAGAAGAAAGAAAAAGGAAGGAAGGAAGGAAGGAAGGAAGAGAAGAAGCAGGGAAGAAGCAAGCAAGCAAGCAAGGAGAAGGAAGGAGGAAGGAAGGAAGGAAGGAAGGAAGGAAGAAGGAAGGAGGCAAGAAGAAAGAAGAAGGAAGGAAGGAAGGAAAAAGAAAGAAGGAAAAGGAAGTAAGGAAGGAAGCAACAGCAGGCAAGGAGAAAGGAAGAAGCGAAGGAAAGAAGGAAGGAAGGAAGGAAGGAGAAAAGAAGGAGACAGGAAGGAAGGAAGGAAGGAAAGCAGGAAGGAAGGTAGGAAGCAGGAAGCAAGGAGAAAGGAAGGAAGGAAGGAAGGAAGGAAGGAAGGAAGGAAGAAGGAAAGCCAACAAGGAAGGAAAGAAAGAAGGAGGGAAGGAGAAAGGAAGGAGACAGGAAGGAAGGAAGGAAAGAAAGAAGGAAGAAAGGAAGAAGATAGGAGAACGAAGACGAGAAGAAGAAGAAGAATAAGAAGAAGAAAAGAAAAGAAGAAAAAAAGAAGAAGAAGAAGAAGAAGAAAGAAGAAGAAAAGAAGAAGAAGAAAGAAAGAAGAAGAGAAAAATAAAAAGAAGAAGAAGAAAAAAGAAGAAGAAGAAGAAGAAGAAGAAGAAGAAGAAGAAGAGAAGCTACAACAACAACAACAAAATATAAACAAGCGCAAATACCATGTACTACTATAACAACAACTGCAACATGACCTGCAACAGCAACAACAACAGCAACGAGGGAGACAAGGGAAAACAGTAGCAACGACAACAATAACAAACAAACAAACAAACAAACAAACATAAACATATTATGCAAATGATCACTCACAGAAATGCGCGCACGCACAAACACACACGTATGTATTTATTTATGTATGTATGTCTGTCTGTATGTATGTATGTATGTATGTATGTATGTATGTATGTATGTATGTATGTATGTATGTATGTATAAACGATGATTTGCATATCTATTCTTAACTTCCCCTGGCGGATTCGGACGCAAAATAGCTGCAATATTTTTCATAGAACAATTTCTTTTACGATGGCAATATATATATATATATAATATAAATACTGTTTTCTCATTTTATCGCGTAGTGTTTACGTAGGTTATATTTCTGGCATACATTTCCTTATTTAAC
>NC_042999.1:153763128-153778128 GCF_006345805.1 Octopus sinensis
ACTTTCTGAATACCTTGATGCAGGGTTCCTTACCCCGAAATATGGAAATACCAAGTAAAACTTCAACTGCTTTTCTGTTTTCACTTTTGTAATTCACTTTTGAATTTCATTTCGCATTGTTTCGGCCTTACCAAGTTTTATATAATTTGATATTACACAAAGTTTCACCCAAGCTATTCTAATCAAATCAATATATATCTTAAACGATCTTAAAGGAGTTCCACACAGTTAAAAGATATGGCAAAGCTTCTCGCCTCTCGCTTGAAAGAAATACACTTATTTGAAGAAAATGCAACAGTGAGTTACTGTAGAAAGCAAAATTTTGTTTTAGCAGCATATTTCAAAGTGGACAGTCCTCTTTCTTATTGTCTTTCCATTAATGGACGTTTTGCAAATTTATCTGAAAGGCATGTTGTAATTGAATGGTGACTTTTATAGATTCATCACAACGAAGTTTAAAAGCTATTTTGTCGCATAATGGAAATTTAAAACCATGTATCCCCCATTGGTTACGCTGTGCATTTAAAAGAATTTTATATTCAAACGGAGATTCTTTTTGATGCAATCCAATACAATGACTCCCAATGGAATCTTTGTGAAGATCTTAAAGTAATTGCAGTGCTAGTGGGCATACAAGAGGAATTCGCTAAGCACTGCTGCTCTCTGTGTGTGCGACAGACACGTTTTAACGGAATGTTATGATAAAAAGGAGTGGCCAGCCGAGTCTTCTTACATTGCTGGAAGAAATAACAGTCAACCAGTTCTTTTAGCTGATCCAAACAAAATATTTTACCATTTTTTACATCAAGGTTTAATAAAGGTATGCGAAAACCATGGTTTAAAACAAATTTGAAATATATTTCGTTTTTTTTTGTAGGAAATATTCTTAAAATTAAATAACTTTCTTCGGACTGCAAATCCGCTAGAGATTAAGATATTAAACCTTTTGAAGAAATACTAACAAAGACAGAGCTAAAATCTTGTTGAGCTTTGAAATGGAACTGTGCTAACGTCTTAAGAAAATTACTGGTCTCTTTGTTTCTTTTCAAAATAGGATTGAGTAACTACAGGAGGATTTTCAAAGGTATGGTCTGTCGCATGTTCAGCATCTATATTTTCGTTTCTTTCGTGGAAATCTTTCTGTAGTGAATGATTAACAAAGGGATAGATACTCCACCACGGTATTAAATCTATGAAAATCTGTTATCAAGAATTCCGAGATAAAATTATAATGGTAGACCACTGCTGGATGTTATATCGTAATGGTGCAAATCACATTTAGAAGAAAAAATCATAATTTTCACATTTTTTATTGCGGGTATATATCTGCTATATACATATATGAGTACATATATACAAATCCATGCAATAAGATTAATGTGAAAATTAAATGTTATCACTCGATATGTGTGTGTGTGCGTGCGTATGTGTGTGTATATGTGTGAGAGATAGAGAGAGAGAGTGTATGTGTGTGTGCGTGGTTATTACAAATGAGATCATCCCTTTCCTCATATTACGAAACAGGATTAAAAATTTGAAATTGAAATTAAGGAATTACCAGAAAAATGATGAACAAAATTTACATCTTTTTTCAGTGGTAATTATGTATAGCACTATTTCATTCTTTTCAGAAATCGTCAGCATGTATGCATGTTTGAGTCTATTCCCCTTACAGCTTTGCAACCAATATTGGCTTATGCACGTCCCTGTAACTTAGCAATTCAGCCAAAGAGACCGATAGAATAAGTATCAGACATAGAAATAAGAGCAAGGGCCGATGTGCTAGAATAAACTTTTCAAAGGAGTGCTCGAACACGGCCGCAGTCCAGTGACTGAAACAAATAAAAGATAAGAGTTGTGAGGAAACAAAACCAATAGGTGGGGAAGGAGGATCTGAAACTCCTTCCAAAAATGTTTTATTGTAATCAATTGTTATAATCACCACTATCGAAAGCGCAGAATTTTATTTTAAAATATCCATTTTTTCTATGAGGAAACAAAATTGGTGGAATACCAAGCTGTAGTTTTGCCGACTCTATTAGTTTCAATCATTGAACTCCTTGTATATGTGTGTGCATATATATAATAGATTATCTTATGTTGTCCAGTTGGGGCAGTAATATGGAATTATAGATCTGAAGTAGAAAGGGCCTGATAAGGTCGGAAATGGTGACGAAAGGACTTTGCTAAGCCTGGCTGATTGATTGTCCGAACAGTTAATCAAACAACCGATTAGCCAATTGACAAATACAAATAAAGAAGTGAAACGGAACCAGTGTGCGTGTTTATTATTAGCATAATGACCGTCCCGAGATACAATAAAATATGCTTCAAGTCATGAGTTCACATCAAGAATCTTTGATAAATAAAAAAAGAAACGAAATCTATCATCTTTTTCAAGATGGTTACCATTTTGGGATATTTGGTTGCTACTTCTAGCAAACTGAGAGACCACGTAGAGGTTGTCTAGTAGGCTCGTTTGCAATGAGTTACTCTATATGGCTAAATGGTGAGGCTTAAACTGGATTATCTCACAGGCGGCTGATTTAATAAGATTGAAATGACTTCCAGATGACTTATTGATTAATCAACGAAAACTTCTGCTTTAAAATATCGATTTTACATTAACAACGAATAAATCTCTCTTTATATAAAGTTATAGAAGCAATCAAATTTATAAAGATTCTTAATCATTGACTTGTGTTTCAATAATTGCCTGTTGTTTAAAACGTCTGACCCAAAGAGACAACGGATAAATCCCGACGTAATTACTTAGATCCACTTAAGTATGGCTTTAAATATTCCTCGATAACCTACTTTAGCATAATGGATTGTCTGAAACGGTTGAGCATAGAAGTAAATGCCCACTAATCTATATACATAAAGCTGAAGTTGTCTGTGTGTGGCAGGTTTGGTAGCCTTCAACTAACACTCTCTCTTCCGAGACTCTGCGGCGCAAGTTGACCAAAATTGAGAGTATGACAGCAGAAGATTTGCTCTTCATTCCGTAGAAGATAAAATTCAAATCGGACCATGTTAAGACTAAAAATTATTTACATCAAAAAGGTGCTTTTTTTCTATGGAAATCCCTATTTTTTACGATTTTTTGACTGCTGTGTCGCCATTTTTCGGTGTATTTAAACCAGAAAACTGTTCACTTAAAGAGAATAGCAAGCTACATAATGCAAAATTTTTACTTTTCAAAATTCCAATTCTAAAGGGTCGAAACAAACCCGTGCAACGCCGGGCGATACTGCTAATATTTAATAACGTTAATGCAGAAAGCTGACAGAATCGTTACCGTGTCAGGCAAAATGTTCAGCGACATTTCGTCTGCTTTTACGTTCTGAGTTAAAATTCCACTGAGATGGACTTAGCCTTTCGTCCTGCCGGAGTCAATAAAATACGTACCAACTGAGCACCGGGGTCGATATAATCGACTTACCCCTCTCCGGAAATTGCTAGATCAAATCTCACCGAGGATAATCTGGTATTTTATTATTTCGAAGTTAATAAAAATAAACTATCGGTTAAGTACTGGTATGTTTGTTTGTTCCTTCTCGAGCCATGCCTGGCTCATAAGGGCCGGTTTCCCGGTTTCCTTGGCGTATAGGTTCCACACCTGGACGGGACGTCGGTCCGTCGCACGTGAGCTGCAAGATACAGGAGGAAAGAGTGAGAGAAAGTTGTGGCGAAAGAATCAGCAGAAGTGCGCCATTACCTTCTGCCGGAGCCGCGTAGATCTTAGGTGTTTCGCTCATAAACACACACATTGCCCGGTCTGAGATTCGAACTCGCGATCCCTCGACCGTGAGTCCGCTGCTCTAACCACTAGGCCATGTGCCTCTACAAAGTACTGGTATGAAACCAACTGTAACCCAAGTATAAAATGCTGAGACTTTGTGCCAAACAAAGTACATGACAACGACCAGGCCACAATCATCTGGGATATGCCTTTTCAAACTAACAAAGAAATAAAAGCTAATCTCCGCAGACATAATACTCAAGGATTTTTAAAAAATCACTTGTTTATTAATAAACGTTGCAGTCCCTTCTGATCAAAATATTGCCTAAAAGGAAGTGGAGAAATTGTCAAAGTACAAAGATCTCGAAATGGAGGTATTCAAGATGTGGAGCATGAAGGTGAAAAACAATACCAATAATAATTGGAGCTATGGGTATGATAAAATCATATGGATAAAAACGTAGAAGCTATACATGGAGACTTAACACGACACATATAAAAAAAAATAGCTCTGCTAGGAAAAGCTCACATCCTACGCAAGACACTATCAATTCAAACAAACAAAATCAACCCAAACAAAAAAATACACGAATACAAGACTCACTCTAAACAGTAAATAACCAATAACAAACAACCATTAACAGGCCGGATACTCAGCAGAAAAAAACCCAACTCGCATTACACACGCACAACACACAATACAAACACTACTACGACAAAAGACTGCAACTAGAGGCCCCATACAAACACAAACTGACGCAATACAACACAAAAATGAACATACAATGTTGCACACACACCAGCAACACGGTGGTGTAGCTGGTGATGCAGTAGAAATTTGCCCGAAACTATCCCGGTTATAAATATCTGGGAATACTTGAGACAGATGGATTTAAACAAAGTGACATTAAAGAAGAGATAAAGAAAAAGTACCAGCGGCGAGTGAGAAAAATATTCGTTTCAAAGCTGAAATATAATTTGGGCAATAAACTCGCGCGCGGTCGCAGTAGTTCGGTACGGCGCTGGAATCCTGAAATGTGGAGAGAGGAGGAGCTAAAAGAGTTGGACAGGAAGATAAGAAAGCTCTTAACGAGGCATGGAGCCCATCATTCACGTGTAGACACTGATCGCCTATGCATGAAGACAGCAAGTGCAGGAAGGGGGCTGATAAGTGTGGAAGACTGCATTCGTCTCGAAGTAAGGAAACCTTGCTAGTGTCAGCTGGGAAAAAGGGAGTATTGAAAGCAGAGTAAAGAGGAAAAACAAAGGAAGAAGTAGAAAAAAGGCACGAAGAAGAATTACGCAAGAAAGAACTACACAATCAATTCCATATAGCCACACCTGAAATTGCTGGAAAACATAGGTGGGATTGGCTGAAGAAAGGAACACTGAAAAAAGAGACCGAGAGCACTATACTGGCAGCGCAAGACCAAGCTTTGGCCACGAATTGGAGGGTCAACCTTAGGAATGAGCAAGTGCCTCTGCTGTGCCGCATCTGTTATAGAGTGGATGAAACTGTTGCCCATATCACGAAAGAATGCCCTACACTTGCCAACAACCACTACAAGTTGTGACTACATGATCAGGTAGTGAAAGTGCTACACTGGAAACTTTGCGAAAAGTGGGGGCTAGAGAGAGGCAAGACAGGATGTGAGCATCAACGCAGAGAGTGGCGGTGTCGGAGACTGACAAAATCCTCTAGGATTTCCCAATCCAAACATATCAGGTGCTAGAGCATAACAGACCGGACCTAGTGGTGGTCGACAACATGCTCCACATGCAACATCAAATATAGTTGATATGGCATGCCCCTTTGACCCACGAATAGTCAAGAAGGAAGGCGAAAACATACATGTATACAATCTTCTTAAGTGCGAAATAGCCCAGCTATGGAAAATGAAGAAGGTGAAGAAAGTGCCAATTATTGTTGGTTCCCCAAAGAACCAACAATCAGAAGGCATCAAAAGGAATATAAAGGAAATCAGAATAGAGTGCCCAGTAGAACAGCTACAAAAGGTTTGCCTCCTTGGCACGGCCAGAATAATCGGGAAAGTATTAGATAGTTAAAAAGAACAGATAGCATGGTGCTGTAGGCTGCAGGCAGTAAACCTGCTATGCATGCAAGCCTCCAGGTGTTACAACAAAACCTGAGATAAAAAGGATAAATAATAATTTATTCTTTTATTGGCCACAAGGGCTCACACACAAAACATTAAAAGACATGCAACGACATAAAAGACAAAAACAGGACGATACAGTGGGTTTTCGCGTGTATACAATGTAATAACAAAAAGTGGAACAAATTAAAATCCCAATAGAAGAGGCGCTTTAAGGTCCTCGTAGAAAACCCCACAAAAGCCACGATATCTGAACAATAGGACAAGAGCCCTTCTTTATTCACAGATACACGCTCAGAAATGGTCCTTTTACACTGGCCATTCTTCCAACATTCACCCACCTTTCAGCAAACTTGCTACAAGGCAACACTTCCCTATAATAATAATAAAAATAATAATGATGATAATAATAATAATAATAATATAATAATAATAATAATAATAATAATAATAATAATAATAATAATTCCTAATTTTGGTACAAGGCCAGCAATTTTGTGGGGAAAGCATTAGTCAATATGATTGAAATCCAGGACTTGACTGATCCTTTATTTTATCAACCACGAAAGGATGATTCGGTAATCTTGTTCTGAGAAAATCTACTCCGTTGTTGATGATGCTGAGACACGTAACCCTCTGCTCTCTTGCATTTTAAACGAAGAGCTCAAGCAAAGGTGCACTTATTCTAGTTACGCATGTATGCCAAGTAATTTTTCATTTTTTTTTTCAGGCAAATGATTCACGCTCAGCATTTCTATTAAATTAACGGCATTAGCGAAACGAAAATTTATATCTTTTTCATATTGTATTTTATTTGTGTATGTGTGTGTGAGTGCGTGCGTGCATGCGTGTGTGTGTGTGTGTGTGTGTGTGCGATTATTTTTGTTGTTATGATTGTTAAGCGTATGAAATTGTTCCAATTACTGTCACTATTATCAGTCAAAAAGTCATTAAGTTTTCCATGCTGATTTTGTACGCTAGGCTGTTTAATTCTTTCCTTTTTTTCCTTTCTCATTTCCTGTTTTGTTGTGTTTGCTTTTCATATCCCCCCACACCACCCCGTAGGCAAAGGATCTTCTTTCTGGCTGAAAGCCATCCAAAGTTAAACGGAAATAAAGTAAAATTGTCTTCAAAATAAACCAAACAGACTTTAGAGGAGCAGGTATAGCTGTGTGGTAAAGTAGCTTGCTTTGCAACCACATGATTCCGGGTTTAGTCTCACTGTGTGGCACCTTGGGCTAGTGTCTCCTACTATAGCCTCGGACAACCAAAGCCGTGTCAGTGAAATTGGCAAACAGAAACTGAAAAAAGCTTATCGTATAAATATATATGTATGTATGTGTATGTGTGTAGGTATATATTTGTATCTATCTATCTATCTATCTATCTATCTATCTATCTATCTATCTATCTATCTATCTATCTATCTATCTATCTATCTATCTATCTATCTATCTATCTATCTATCTATCTATCTATCTATCTATCTATCTATCTATCTATCTATCTATCTATCTATCTATCTATCTATAGGGGATTAGTGGAGGGGAGGTACGACGACGATCTTGGGGCAAACCTGGGCGTCGACGAGGAATACCTGACCCGCCTGTTTGAAACGACTTTCGGGCCGGGACCTATGGACAACTTCCAGAGATCCCTGGCCTGGCGGTGCTACCGAGAAGCGCTACCCGTTCGGGATAAGCTCTATAGGCATGGCTCGAGAAACACGGGGCCGACCTGCCCGAGATGCGGGCAGAGCGACGAAACCGCTCTGCACGCAATCGTGCAGTGTCCAACAATCTCCGACCTGTGGGCTTATGTCGAACGACTGCTGTCACGTGTGGGACGTGTCGATTTATCAGCCGAGTCTATCGTTAATATCGTCACGCCTCCTTCCTTCAAACGGGAAGGAAGAGCTATTTTTATCATACTTGTGGCTATGGCGAAAGAATGTATCTGGTGGACGCGCCTGAAAGGATTAGAGACAAACACTTTCCTCTCTGGTCAATCTCTCATCAACTTCTTCAAGTATCACTTGAAGAAGAAAGTGAGAGTAGAGAGACAAGTTTTGTCCAGTGAATGTTTTAAAAAATGATGGGTGAATGTAGCAAGGATGGCACGTATGAATGACGAAGCCACCTTGACTATGATTCTATGAACCGTAAAAATTAATACAGAGAGTTGCTTATTTGCAAAAAAAAAGAAGAAATATAACATGTGACTTCATTGACCGAGGCTACCGTGGTCTTTTCCGTAGGCGTTTCTTTCCACGGGTAAACCTCACCTGTCCTCCCCTTTACACTTCATATTGACATTTCTGTGATAACGATCCCTATTGATCAATTTTTTTTCCTTTCCCGTTCCCCCCTTTTTTATTTATTTTTTTTAAAATTTTATTTTATCCCCCCCTTTTTTTGTCCTCTTTCTTTCCATTTACGATCCCTTTTGATCGAAAACCAAACCCCCTTCTTTTACCCCCAAAAGAAAAGCTCTACCTTGTAATTTTGTCCTGTCTGTGTGGCTAATAAAGAAACATATATATATATATATATATATATATATATATATGTTCGCAGTTTAAGTTAGTTGAAATATGTTTGTCGCATATTTCAACTGCTAAAGGCAAATACACTGCAGGTACCATGGAGAAAAATCTCTCTCTTGTGGTAAATAATGAAGTAATGGCGCAAAGCAGTGTTTACGTATAATCACACATAATCTCCATGGTAATTTTTATGTATTTGCCTTTAGCAGTTGAAATATGTGGCAAACGTATTTCAACTAACGTAAATTGTGATAATATGTAAACACTGCTTTGCACCATTATTTCGCTACTTTTCTCGATAAGGCGATCTACACTCGCAAATCAGTTGACTGAATCTTTATATATAAAAGTGAAGTTGTGTGTCTGTCTCCTACGATTTAGATTCCTAACTACTCCCACATTTTGCGGTGCAGTGTAACCAAAAGCGGGTATCTTATAGTCGTGATTCATATCGAGCCCTTCTGGGTATTAGCGCGCGTCTACGATGAGTCTACGATTAAAAAAATAATTTACCATCATTTTTTCCCATTTTAATGCATTTTTTTGCTATTATATAAGGGAAGTAACTCTCTAAAAATGTATTATTAAATCTCAGAACGTAAAAAGCTACAGTAACACCCCCCTTTGTGGTTAGCCATATTGAGATGGCTATTATACTTTACATCTCTAAAAATGCTTATATAGTTATTTCCCTTACAAACCCGAGCAACGCCGGGCGATACTGCTAGTTAAATA
Organism: Octopus sinensis; assembly: GCF_006345805.1. NCBI lineage: Eukaryota > Metazoa > Mollusca > Cephalopoda > Octopoda > Octopodidae > Octopus > Octopus sinensis. The sequence continues at coordinate 153,772,271 of NC_042999.1, forward strand.
TAAAGCCACAAGCTTTATTTAGTTCGTTCAGAGTTGTCTCTCTTAGGTACATCGCATTGGCAAGAGTCAATAAACTCGAAACATCGATGTCTGAGATTATCGAGAGATGTCGACACTGAAGGTTGTTATTCTTAGATAATAACTTTTGCTCAATCTTTAAACTTAAAAAAAGGTTTTTTTTTATCTCCAGGTTAGTTTATCTTTATATATAAAAGTGAAGTTGTGTGTCTGTCTCCTACGATTTAGATTCCTAACTACTCCCACATTTTGCGGTGCAGTGTAACCAAAAGCGGGTATCTTATAGTCGTGATTCATATCGAGCCCTTCTGGGTATTAGCGCGCGTCTACGATGAGTCTACGATTAAAAAAAAAATTTACCATCATTTTTTCCCATTTTAATGCATTTTTTGCTATTATATAAGGGAAGTAACTCTCTAAAAATGTATTATTAAATCTCAGAACGTAAAAAGCTACAGTAACACCCCCCTTTGTGGTTAGCCATATTGAGATGGCTATTATACTTTACATCTCTAAAAATGCTTATATAGTTATTTCCCTTACAAACCCGAGCAACGCCGGGCGATACTGCTAGTTAAATATAAAGCCACAAGCTTTATTTAGTTCGTTCAGAGTTGTCTCTCTTAGGTACATCGCATTGGCAAGAGTCAATAAACTCGAAACATCGATGTCTGAGATTATCGAGAGATGTCGACACTGAAGGTTGTTATTCTTAGATAATAACTTTTGCTCAATCTTTAAACTTAAAAAAAGGTTTTTTTTTATCTCCAGGTTAGTTTATCTTTATATATAAAAGACAAGTTGTGTGTCTGTCTCCTACGATTTAGATTCCTAACTCTCTAAAACTAACTCTCTAAAAATGTTTACGATGAGTCAACGATTAAAAAAAAATTTACCATCATTCTTTTTCCATTTTTAATGCATATTTTTGCTATTTTTTGGCTATAACTCTCTAAAAATGCTTATATACTTATTTCCCTTACAAAACCGAGCAACGCCGGGCGATACTGTTAGTTGAAAATAATTCAAAATTGGAAGAAGCAGAACCACGTCCGAAGAGATTAAAGCACAACCGCCACCAACACCATCATCACATTCAGCCACCAAACTGATTTTTGCCAGCTGAGTAGATAAGAGCAACGTGAAATGGAGAGTCTTGTTCAAGGACAGAATGCACCGTCGGGAATCGAACTCCTTTCACTTTCACCCTGAACATAAAGAACCAGAACATATACATTGTAGTAATTGCTGTAGCGATCTCGCCAACCCACAACCCTGGATTGGTAGCCCTAGCATAGATACTTATGTTAAAGAGTTGACCGGAAGTACAGCAATTATGGCCACCTGTCGTGTTTTTGCAATAAAGGTTTCTAATTTAGGAACAAGGCCATCGATCTTGAGTGGTGGGAAGAGTCGGTATCATCATCTTTTGTACTTGACTGTTGCTTTATTCCATCGACACCGGAGGAACGGAAAGCAAAGTTGGTTGACCTCGACGCGATTTGAACTCAGAGCACGACGAGTTGGAACAGATACGGCAAAACATTTTTGTTCGACGCTCTAACGATTTCACTATCCTACAACCCTAGGCTATCAGCGTTATCATAGAGAAATTTTAAAAGGGTTAAAGGGAAATACAGCTCTAAGGATAGCTACTTGTCATTTTCGTGACAATAGGGAACAGAAATGACAACCAGGTCTTGTATGTCTGTGCGTCGGATAGAATTTCTTTTCTTGTCAAACTAAGTTTAGAAAGTTTTGCCCTGCTCCTTCGCTCTGTTTTGACCTTCCTCACAAAAGTATCGGCCAACTCATCAATCATAACAAATGAGAAAAATATATTCAGACAATAAATGTAAAAACAATTTTGCAGGTATTTCCTCTCCAGAGACCATAGCGGTCTAACAACTGACAGATTGACACATCAATCGTGTTGGGTCTCATAAGACTGTCTGTATATCAGTATGTAGGCATGACTGATTTTATGTATGTATGTATGTATGTATGTATGTATGTATGTATGTATGTATGTATGTATGTATGTATGTATGTCTGACTATCTATCTGTCTGTCTGTCTGTCTATCCATCCATCCAGCCATCAATCTATCTAGTCATCCATCTATCTAGCCATCCATCTATCTATCTATCTATCTATCTATCTATCTATCTATCTATCTATCTATCTATCTATCTATCTATCTATCTATCTATCTATTTGTTCTATCTGTGTGCAGCCCTGTGTGGCTAATAAAGAAACATATCTATCTATCTATCTGTCTGTCTGTCTGTCTGTTTGTCTATCTATCTATCTGTCTGTCTGTCTGTCTATCTATCTATTGAAGTGCGTGTGTATGTGTGTATGTATGTATGTATGTATGTATGTTATGTCTATAATTGTGTTTGTATGTTAGTGTGTGCGTGTATATTCTATATAGATACGTATGGTTATATTTATTATGTAGGTAGGTATGTGTTTCTGTGTATGTAGGAATGGTGTCTGTATGTGTATGTATACGCATGTTGATATATATATATATGCATGCATGCATGTGTATCGATGCATGTACATGTATATATGTATCTATATGTCTAAATGTATATGTATGCATGCACACATTATATATATTCGTGTATGAGTATGTATGTTTTATTCTTCTTAAGATTAGTACAGATTAGTCTATCAGTTTGTTGAAAACCTCGTTTTTTTTTATTAACTTTTACTGAAGCACTTAGCAACATAACAAAGTGCACCAAGAATTGTAGATACAAATGTAAACTTATAATCAAGTTAGAGAAGTTGTACGTTTCGAAGGAACTGACTATAAATGCGCTCTTATCAAACTTGAGTGAAATGTCCACCCTCAATGAACAAGAAGCCACAAATAATACAGTACATAGTTTTCGTTTTTTATCCTCCAAACACACAGCAGGGAATTTGTGTTCATTTACTGAAGGTTTTGCTTGGAATGTTCCACAAATATTCCTTATTTTGAAATATATGAATACACACAACATCAAAAATACTTTTTAGTTATATTCCATGCAGTCTTTCTCATGGATTATAATGTGTATTGTTTTACATGTGCTACAAGCACAAAACCTGAAATTTTCTGGGGTGGGGCTAGTCGATTACAATCCCAGTGCTCAACTGGTACTTATTTTATCGATCATAAAAAGATGAAAGGCAAAGTCGAACTCTTTGACACTCTGAATTCAAATACCTATTTCTTTACTACCCACAAGGGGCTAAACACAGAGAGGACGAACAAGGACAGACAAACGGATTAAGTCGATTACAGTCGACCCCAGTGCATAACTGGTACGTATTTAATCGACCCCGAAAGGATGAAAGGCAAAGTCGACCTCGGCGGAATTTGAACTCAGAACGTAACGGCAGACGAAATACGGCTACGCATTTCGCCTTGCGTGCTAACGTTTCTGCCAGCTCGCCGCCTTATTCAAATACCGCCTTTGTTTTTCATCTTTTCAGGCTCGATAAAATAAATACCAGTTGAGTACTGGGGTCGATGTTATCGAGTACTCGCTCTCCCAAAATCTCAGACCTCACGCAGAAAGATAAAAATATATATTGTTTTAGCAACGGCGTCATCTTATATGGAAAGATAATATCTTGATGACATTTTAAGCAGATGCTAATCTCATTTGTAACATCTTCAAATTTGTCACATAATTGACATTTTCGGTCGCATCTTGGAGGTCTTAAGGGCATCGTTGTCTCCTTTGTTCAAAGGCTATTTAGTAATCACTCTGTCTGTCTCTTGAATTACAGAAGTATAACCTTTAATATGTGACTCGATGTAGTGGTCACCTGCCCAAGAAAGACGGCATTTCTTGTCGATGTTGGTATGATTCTTTCGTTTTCAAGGAAACGTATCAACGCATAACATTTCAGAGACAAAGAAATCGCCCCCGGTACTTATTTTGTAAATATGGTACATCTTCTTTTGATCTCTTTAGTCGAACCGCTAAGTTATGGGAACACAAACAAAGCAACACTGATTTTCAAGTGATGGTGGGCGTGAAATACACAGACAAAAGACTCAACCATATAGGTACACACACATAAATATACATGTATATATACATATATGTCTATGTATATGCGTGCGTGTGTGTGTGTGTGTGTGTGTGGTGTGTGTGTGTGTGTGTGTGTGCATGTGTGCATGTGTATGTGTGTGTGTACACACGATAGGCTTCCTTACAGGTTTCGTCAATCAAATTCAATCACAAGTTGTTATTTGGTTCAGAGTTATAGTAGAAGACACTTGCCCTGTGTGCCACACGGTGGCACTGAAGCCAACCAAAACTGCATGGCTGCAAAGCGAACTACTTAACCACGTGGTCACGCCTGCGCCTATACAGAATTTTTCTCCGCCATGTAATAATTGAGATACGAACAACCAGCAGTTTAGGATCACACGGAATGTAACCAGGAGCCGATTGCTTCGCTCATATGATGTTGCTCTCCACACTTCTTATCATGTGATCGATATACAATTGAGAATACCATATTCGAAATTCTTGGAATAGCAAGTATTGCAGATTTTGGAGTTTATCTATATTTGCAGCTATAAAACCAGATGGAATCCAAGTCTAAACAGAATATCCATTTATATTTCCTAATATAGCTTATTCATAAACCCTGAATGTAGTTTTGTATAAATTTTTGGTAATGTCTTCTACATAATACCATCAGTAAAGAAGATGTCAGTCTCCACCTACGATCTAATATTTTGATTAAAAGGTTAAAGTATGCCATTTTGGTTTTTATGTTTTACTATAGAGGTATTAGGTTTTATGTAAAAAAAAATGTATTGAGCATGTTAACTGGTGAATAAAATGGAAGGTGAAAAGAAGTCAGTATCTTATTTTCAAAGCAGTGAGCAAGTAATGACATTCTTTTTGTTACACTTCTACGTGGAGCTGACATTGAGAGCTCAAGTAAAACAAATTTATCAGATATAGTGAGAGAGAGAGAGAGAGCGAGAAAGAGAACGGGAGAAGGGAAGAAAGAGGGGGAAAAAGAGGGAGAGAATGAGAGAGAGAGAATAACCAGTTTTTGTAGAAATTTGTGATCGTCTGCTTTTATGATATACGTAAATCAAAACAAAACAAAACATCGTTATCACTGCTTCCAAGCTTGAAAATAAATGCCAGCCTCCATTGATGCGACAACGTCAGATCCCAGCACTTTATAGAATTTTCCATTTGTGGCATATCATGTTAGCATTCAAAAAAGCTTTTGGATTTGGGAGGTTTTCACATTTTGGAATTTCGGATAAAGGATTTTCAACTGTGTCAGTTCATTACTTTCCGAATTGATCTTAAGATTCTTCCATATCTTTTCTCCCGAGACACTTTGGGGATAACATTATTTTTGACTTTGGTATAAAGACGCAATTTTGTGGTTAGGGGTAGCAATCGTCCCCCCCACACACACACACACGCACACATACACATAGACACCTACCCAACCTATATTTGGGATCTTTTCGGTTTGAACGGCAGTTTTTTCTAGCGGTGTCATATGAAATTGTCACCCATAATTATGACCCTAGTATCGATCTATTGCATTTCAATCTGTTTTAGGGTTAGGGTTAGGGTTAGGGGTGGGAAGAAGGGTATCTTTTTTTCTTCACAAATGTAAATAAACCCAATCTGTTTCTTAAACGAGGGGACATATTCATACGGCACAGAATGTTTTTTTTACCTCAATAGACGTCATTGATTGGTTGAAATTACAGAAATTGAAGAAAAAACAACAAATATCTTACAAACTATAGAATTTTCTCAATAAAGCCAAGAGAAAAAGATGTTT
>NC_042999.1:153788128-153823128 GCF_006345805.1 Octopus sinensis
CCCAGCATGCCCCCACAGTCTAATGACTGAAACAAGTTTAAAATAGTTACAATATAAAAAACAAAAATAACGAAAACAAAGAATTATTTTTTTTAAAAACAAAATTTTATTCAAATAATCTGAATATGAAATTTGGACCTAAGCCCAAAAGTATCTACATATCTTGATGATTTCTATATTTTATACAAAAAGAAAGTTCTGCGTTTCTCTATGGATGAAAGTTAGTAGAGAATTTTAGCGTCCCAAAACAGGCTACAGATTAAGAAAGAAAGAAAATTACTAAGTTGACCAATCATTGAATACGGTTTCTTCGTTCTATACTTATAAAATTATGGACATCTAGTTCATTTATTGAATTTTTTAATATTTTTTAATTATATTTCAAGAAAAACGTTCTAAGATCTGAGTAAAATGAAGGTTTCAAAATTGGCATCATTTAGAATGCATCTTTGAGGAAAAAGAAAATTGTTATTACAATACAGTATTATAACAGGCTGAAAGAGAGAGATTTTAGAGAGGAAACTTTGATTTTCTTTATAGATTCACATAAAACTATTTCATATTCAATTCTTGTTCAAGACTGATACCATTATACCTCTAACGTAACGCTTTTAAGATGTAAACCTGCCGTGTTTAAAGAAAAAAAAATACTTCTTAGAACTACTATTGTTATCAATTAAATCAAAACAACCCCCCAAATCCCGAAAAAACATCAAAATGAGCCCCCTGAACAAATTTTGAATAAAGAATCCATATTTCTAATGTTAATAATTAGAAATATTAATTATGCTGTCTAAAGTCATTTGACAAGCAAGCGTCTTAGTGAAAGGTTAATTATTTCTCTATATACAGGTATGTCATTTACCTTTTGACCCCAAATATTGGGAGTCAACAGATAAGAAGCACTGGAAAGGAATTTAATGTTTCTTTTCCCCAAAATTGTTAAATATCACAAGGAACCTTACCCACAATCTTAAGGGGAGAGAGGGGAAGATTCTTTTACTCATTAAGGTACAATACCCTAGAATAATATAATACTCGTTTCAAACTTAGGAAAAATGTCACAGATTCTTAAAGGAGGGAACTATCAAATGAACTCCAGTGTATAACTGGTATGTTACTTTATCAATCATAGAAGTGTTAATGACAAAGTGATCTCAACAGGATCCAAACGCAGAACGTAGAGACATACCTAAATACAAGATATTTTGTCGTGTACCATTTCTTGATTTGATCCTTATTATATTTGTACTTCTCCAGCGTCCTTCCCCAGCCCCTAACCCCAATGAAAGATAGGAACAATGTGATAAAAAAAATTAATCAAATTTTAATTTTTACGATTCACTGAGTAGTAAAAAGAATTCGAACTGTATGACCAAATCTGAATTTTACCAATTTTTTTCCTAGATTATTCTCTCTAAAACACTACTATAGAGGCAAAGAATATATATTTGCAAGAGTGTATATGTATGTACGTGTGTTCAATATAAAATTATTAGCGACAGAAGCAGTTTCAATACCAAAAGGTAATATTTATGCCACTTAGAAGTGGATGTGGCATTAAAACACGGAATACTGCGTTATTTGCCACGCTTCGAGCGTCTACCATTGACGAGGCCAAAGAAGGTCGAAATCACGTGATATGGTAGTCCCAGTGGCGATGGCAAAGCATTACCTCCCGCTAACTATACAAACAACAGTGCTTATATGCACTACAAGTCCATATGAAACGTTTTCTCTTGGTAAATAACGCAGTATCCAGTGTTCTAACAAAACATTCACTTTTAAGTGGGGATAAATACACACACATCACATGGTTCACGAAGCAAATATTTGTTAGTAGGCCCTCATCAAAACAGTTAAGAAGAATAATTAAAATAATTAAGAAGTACAAACGATTAGCTATTATGTACTTGAGTTCCTCAGCAAAAATTTGTGTAGAGAGGGGATAGAAATACTCGTTAAAAACCCGTAACATTGTATCTCAGACTAAGGTAAAGTTTAGAACTTAAGAAATAAAGAATTATCCAGTTATTTTCTAGTGTGATGAGTGCTGTATCATAATGATAATAATAGTTAGTTTGAAGCCAATCAGATAAAGCCACTCGTTGCTGTACATGGTCGTGTTTCACACAAGCAACTTAATAGCATTATATATCGAGATGGTAAAAAAATATGGAAGATAGAGGTGATTAGTAAGTGCTCAAAGGTTAGAGATAAAGACTTAATTACTTCAGGTCTTCGATGAAAATGAAAGAGCATAAGCCCTTCCTATAACAAGCTGAATAAGATTTTAAGATTTAAGATGTTTTTATACTTAGAAGAGTTTTTGGGTGGAAAACAAAAAAGAATAAATTCCATATAATTTGGAATATTCTGAATAATAGAAAATATTTAATGTTTAGAAAAGAAAATCTTAACTCAGATTATCATCACAATTGTTTAACTGTAATTAACGTTAGGGGTGTTTGTAGATACAGCATACCACGTGAGTACTGTCTCGAGGCCATGGAGTGTGACTGAGATCATAGCATTCCTCCGGAACGGGACGCCAGTCCGTTGCGGGTAACTCACAACTGAGTGGACTGGAGCAACGTGAAATGAAATGTTTTACTCAAGAACACAACGTACCGCCAAGCTAGGGACTCGAACCTACAAACTTCCGATCGTGAGTACAACACCCTTACTACTAGGCTAAACACCTTCCGATGGACATGCAATAACCTTGGAAGTCGTAGGGACAGCAGGGTAGGATTTTAAAAAAACCCAATTAGGTCCGTACTGAAAGTTTTGCTTCTTTTAATTATTTAACTGAAGGGATCACATACCGTAATCTAAATATTATTATAAAATGAAATTGTAACTGATACGTAAGTTATAAATTTTTTTCAAATAGCACAAATTCAGAACCTGTCCAATATATATATAATCCAAAAGATGCACTGGAAGGTGCGACTAGTTGCCAAAGGTTTGGGCACGTTAAATAATTTCACATTTCACTTGAGTTCGGCGAGTTTCAGAAATCCAGATATGTGAGTGTACCACGTCTGCACACCATAAAGAAAAGGAATCGAGAAAACCTAATCAGTATTTATGGCTTATATAAAGCACACGTGTTTCAAAAAGCTGCCGCTATAATTTACTCAATTCAAAAGGCTTTGTTACACAAATGCACTGGCACACTTAAGCATTTATGGCAAAAGTACAACACAAAGAATGATGCAGGTCCATGTATATACTAGCATGCAAATAAATAGTTAGGTTATCATAAAAGAAGGAAGCGAGATGGTAAAAAAGCATGTGTGAGTAGAGCAACAGAATGGAGGCTCTTACTTCCTTCACCATCGACTCCATTTCTCTTTTGACAACCTGATTACTTATTTGCATACAGGCGAATGTAAAGGCCAGCAAATTTGTGTTGTACTTTTACCAATAATACCGACGAAGTGTGCTGGCTGCATTAGTTGCAAAACAAGAATCTTTAGGCTTGAATAATTTATGGTGACCGGTTTTCTGAAACATGTGTACATTATATGAAACAAATATCAATTATGTTTAGTGTTCCTTTATATAGTTAACTTGTGTGAGTAAAACAGTGAATTTGGAAGCACCTCTTATTAAATCAACAAATCCTATCCAATAATCACAGAATTAGAGAATATTTCAGAACATTATTATTGAAATGTGTACAATGTGTGTGTATTGTAATATGTGTGTGTGTATGGAAGGTAGAAACTTTGAATAAAGTATCTAACACCAACTTAAGATTATAGTTGAAATTTTGAAATAATACACTGAATAGTTGGGAAACTTGTTTAACCTAAACACATGTTCCTATGTACATACAAACCAGTTTTCTCGAAGCATTGCTGGATATATAGAAAATAGAGTGCTTATAGAAAGAAGCTTTTTGCAACGGCCGTATAGTTGGAACATTAAACACCAAATAATAATATTAACAAAGATTTTGAAGAGTTACTTTAGAAATATTTAATTAGAATTGATATTTCAAGTAAAATACTCCTCTTCAAAAGGAGATTTTTTTAAATTTGAAAAAGGTAATTTTTATCCAAAGCATTAGGACTAACAAAATGTCTTCAAGTAACAGTTAAATATCTTTGTTATCACTGATAATTAATGCTCCAACAAGATTGCCGGTCTTCCATAACAATTCTAAATGTGTGTCTGTTTCGTTTCTTAATATGTTTATTATAAACAGAATGAATGCATGTATTAACATAAAACTAGATATAGTTCCAATGAATCTAAGCATTTATCTTTTATTTCTGAGGGAAAAATAAAGACCCATAAACAATAACAGTATCATAGCAGGAAGTAATGTTTACCAGTACTAAAAAAGGCCAGTCCATAACCCCTGCTTAAAATAAATTTGGCTAGTCAACAACTATAGTTCAAACCAAAATAGTCCAAGTCTGAACACCAGTTTGCTGTTAACAAGACAATACACAGTTACTGTATAAGCCAAAAAAGCAGGATACATTTTTTGTTTATAGAGAAGGAAAAAAAAAACAAAAACAGAAAGATACAAATGGGATGTAACATTTTCTAAAAGATGTAAGAGCAGGTTGTAACTTCAGCTAATCACAAAAATAGACTGTAGAGCTTGTAATATGTAAGAGAGTTCTGTTAGAAGCTAAGCAGGATGGGCTGTATAGATTCCTCAAAATAGGACAAGATCTGTCTTACACAAATGTTAATAAAAGAGACATGAAAATGCTAAAAGTTTAGTGACAAGAGTAACTAAATCAATGCTCAATAGCATTAGTAAATATCAACTAAACTAGCTTTTTATGTGAATGAGCATTCTGAAAGAGTGTTCAGAAATAAAATTCGATTCACATCATAAAAGAAAGTACAAAGATTATATATATATAAGAGAAAAAGAGATTACAAAGCTAAGGCTGTGAGGAGTTTTCAGGACATTTGTAGGGAAAGAGATATAGACTTACAGCTGTTTCTGGGATATTATGGATATCCCTTCATCAGAGACAATGCGAGAGGGTAAAATAGAGGTAAATGTTTGAGTTCAAAATAAGGAATTATGGAAAAGGTGATAGGGAATATAGAGGCAAATAAGAGAATGAAAGTAGAAATATTTCTACATTTATTCCCCTATTTTCCTCAATATTCCCTATCTCCTCCTTTTCCATAATAATTCCTTATTTTGAACTCAAACATTTACCCCTCTCACATCGTCTCTGATGAAGGGATATCCATAATGTCCCAGAAACAGCTGTAAGACTCTTTCCTTATAAATGTCCTGAAAACTCATCATAGTCTTGTTTTTGTTATCTCTTTTTGTTTAATATATATACATGCTAATACAAGACCCACATTAAATTCCTCACTCATATCACTATCGAACCAAGAGTTTAACTAGTCTGTTCATAGCACTTACTTAGCATTACTGGCCACTCTTTGGGTTTTCTAGATACCAATACCTTAGAGAGATGCTTACAATTAAAAAAATGTTGGTTTGGTTAATTCATATTTATGCTTTTGATTTTCACTGCCATTACATTACTTGGTATTTCTAAGACTTATGTCAATTTGAATCTGTTACACAGTAAAGAAGGAATGCTAAAAATAGAAAATGGCATAAAACAGAGGGAAACTGAAAGTGATCCAGCAGTGCTCTCAAAGCCACTCACTTGATGACGTGTGAGTACAAAACTGCTGCTGGATCATATAGTAATAGTATGATAAAATGAGCAACAACCACCCATTACCAATGCACAGAAACAATTGCTGTGATTAGTGATTAAAGCCTGTTCATCCCATCACCTTGTTTTACAAATTTATATATATATATATATATATATACATAGTTTACAGTTGTGTTAAGGTAAGATCAGCAAAAAAATTCTCCATACAGTGAGACCAATATCAGCTAATGTACACAGTATGAAGACACAAGCTATTGATAGTTTCTTACCTTGAAGACATAGGTCTAGGCAATTTTTATAACACTCCTTATGTCATCAAAGTAAGAATCTGTTAGTAGCCTGTATCTTTATACTGTCTACATTGAATGATATATACAAACACATACATATATACACACATTGTTTTTGCATTAGTTTATTTGTTATGAAAATAACTAAAATTCTCAATTTACCTTTGCCATACACACATGTAGTGTCCAGACAATCATATGGTTGAATGCACAAAAATCTTAAAGTATTACATTTGACACACACAGTTTTTCTTCTGAAATGAATGAAGGGTTTGTCTCACAACTTGAGTTTCAAGCTACTATGATCTTTAGGTAAGTTCTCACCTGAAGATTGCACTGGCATGAAACTAGAGCCACAAGACAAACCCATATCTTCCACAATGTGTACTGAGCACTCTTCTCTCAATCTTCTAATGTAAACTGTGTGTGCATGTGTATGTACTTCTGGTAAGTCAACAAGGAAACAAAGATAAATTGTTTATGCTCTAAAATGCTTCCTGTTTAAATAATCACTGGAAAAGTCAGTCTAGAAATTAAGTCACATTAAGATGGAGAATTTGATAGATAAACAGGGACATAGGGAGATAGAGAATGAGAGACGGGCAAAGAATATGTAAAAACTGTGAACCATGAAAAGAAATTCCTATATCTGCCTCTTGGATTACCTTTCACTGAGAAAGTTTATTTTTATGAAATCCTTGATTACGGAAGTATAGAAGTCAGCCTCAAAACTAACAATGAAAAAAAAAAAAGAGGGGAAAAAAACAAAAACAAAAGGAAAAACTGTACAGAACTCAACCTCTAGGAATATATTGTCTAAAAAGGGAATGATGGGAGGAAGTCTAATTGATAGCAGTTAAAACCCTGGATAATATGTGTGTGGCCAATCTGGAGTAACAATAATAAAAAAAAAGGACAAAAGTACAAAATTGTTAGTGCTACCACTTGTGGTGTATCTATGAAAGAAGGATATTAGAAATATAAGTCTACTTATATATAGATCATAATAAACTCTACATGATAGCTACTTTATGTATACGTATACTGTGTATATGTGTGTTATGGTGGTATGTATGTATGTAGAAAATGTAGTCTGTTAGAATATTAGAGTCAAATATGTCTAGTTTTAAACTTTATTTTACTGTGTGGACTTCTGTAAAATTGAGAAAAAAAATGATATGTTTCCACAGTAAATATTGTGTAAATATAATGTCATTTCATATTACAATTAATTTTTTTCTTTCATCAGCATCACTATCATCATCATGATATAACTTTCATTTAGTTTTTTTTTATACATTTTCTTTTTTGTATAAGGGTGGGTGAATTAGTGGAAATAGGGAGGGACTGGGAGGGTGTTACTTGCGATTAAGATTCATAGAGAGTCGTTGGTTAGTTGGTATCTAGGGATTATATAACAGCAGTGATAACATAGCTTTTTAAAAAAAATTTTTTTTCTCTCTTTTGCTATGCAGATCAAAGCCTTAAAATTGATTTCAAGATTTCAATAGCTGAAACAGCTGCCAGTGATCTGGTAGTAACAATAGTTTTAGAAGAATGGTAAAAAAAAACAAACAAAAAAAAAAACAACAACAAAAAACAAAAAAAATTCCATGAATATTACATTCAAGCAAGAAGGGGATAAGGCAGAAAGAATTTAAATAGTGTTAAAAAAAAAGGGAATAAGTAGAAGACCCACAAGTTAGGGGAGCAGGATGCAAAAGGATGTGTAAATCAAAATGTAAACGAGAGATTGATTCTTGGTCTTGATTGCAATGAGCTGATTAAAGAAACTATTAAAATATGTACACACACACACCAATGCATTATATATATATATATTTTAAATGTAGCCTTTTCTAACATTGAGATGGATTAACAACATTTTTAAGTAGAACACTTGAAAATTGTGAGTTTTCACATGCAACCAATGATAGCATATGTAATCTACAAATAAAAAATGAATATATATATATATATATATATATATATATGTATGTATGTATGTATACAACTTATAAACAAGAGCAAAAGAAAAAAATAAGTTGTTTATAATTTAACCTTTAAAGGTATTTTTTAATATGCTGGCCATTGATAGAATTTTTTTTGAAAAATTTTATCCTATATTATATATATATATATATATATGTGTGTGTGTGTGAATGTTGTGTATTTGAACTACAAAGTGTGTCAGTGTATACCTATAACACAAATTAGTAGAATGATGAAGCAGTAAAATAAAGGGGTGGGGACCTCGTAATGTTAAAGAAGAAAAAAAATAAAAAAACTACAGCAAAAGCCACCAAAATATTTCTTTCCAGTTCAACAACAGTTGCAGATGGATACTTTAGCAGAAGACAACTGAATGTTGGTGGATAAGAATTGTAAGTGAAAAACCTTCTAACAAAACAAAAATAGAAGAGAAAAACGAAAATGAAAATACATACATTTGAAGAAATTTAGAGTAGAAAAGAGAGGAAATATTGTAAATAAAACCATTAAAAAAGGAAAAGAAAAAAAAAACGCTATATTTTTTTAATATTTTCATTGGAATTTTCAGATTAATGATGAATAGATTGGGACCAGGTTTTGTTTGTTCATCCTACAGTCTCATTGTTTTGCTTTGTTTTTATATTTTCTCTCACATGAGGGACTTTTCTGGATTCTTTCTTTCCAATTATTTTTTGGGGTTTTTTTTCCCGCTTTTTTATTTTGTTTCGTTTCATTTCCAGAATAGAGAAATATATGCTCATTTTGATTTTTGAATTCAAGAAAAATGGAATGGGATGGGCGTGGGTGGCGAGAGAGAACCAGAGGGATTTGGTAATATTGAGGGGGGAGTTAGGAAGAAGAAAAAGAAGAAATTTGTGCAAAGAACAAAAAAAAGAGAAGGAAGAAGAAGAAGATATGCTGTGTATCAGAGTAGAAACAATTTTCCCAGTTTAATCACTGGCGCTAGATAAGAATGAGTTGTCTGTCTTGAATAAATTTCTGGTAGATTTCATTCTGTTGGATTGATTGTAGTGTCATCAATACCTACAATAAACAAAGCAGAAATCGTTTAAAATATAGACAACAACAATACGAACAACAATAACATTTCTAACTTTGGCATAAATATAGTCAAGTTAACATCTCCCAAGTACATGACTGATATTTAACGACAATTTTTCTAACATTGATACAAGAGGGAGGGAGATGGGAACAATCAGTTATGTTCACCCAATACATGACTGGTATCTATTTTATAGACCACATTAATAATAGTAAATTATTGATAACAATAATAATCCTTTCTACTATAAGCACAAGGCGGCAAGCTGGTAGAAACGTTAGTGTGCCGGGCAAAATGCTTAGCGGTATTTCGTCTGTTGGTACGTTCTGAGTTCAAATTCCACTGAGGTCGACTTTGCCTTTCATCCTCTCAGGGTCGATAAATAAAGTGCCGGTTTCGCACTGGGGTCGATGTAATCGACTTAATCCCTTTGTCTGTCCTGGTTTGTCCCCTCTATGTTTAGCCCCTTGTGGGTAGTAAAGAAATAAGTATTTCGTTTGCCGTTACGTTCTGAGTTCAAATTCTGTTGAGGTCGACTTTGCCTTTCATCCTTTCGGGGTCAATAAATAAAGTGAGAGTTTCACACTGGGTCAATGTAATCGACTTAATCCCTTTGTCTGTCCTGGTTTGTCCCCTCTATGTTTAGCCCCTTGTGGGTAGTAAAGAAATAAGTATTTCGTTTGCCGTTACGTTCTGAGTTCCAATTCTGTTGAGGTCGACTTTGCCTTTCATCCTTTCGGGGTCAATAAATAAAGTGAGAGTTTCACACTGGGTCAATGTAATCGACTTAATCCCTTTGTCTGTCCTTGTTTGTCCCCTCTATGTTTAGCCCCTTGTGGGTAGTAAAGAAATATATAAGCACAAGGCTTGAAATTTTGGGTGAGGGGATAAGTCGATTACATCGACCCCAGTGTTTCACTGGTATTTAATTTATCGATCCTGAAAGGATGAAAGACAAGTGGAATTTGAACTCAGAACATGATGACGGGCGAAATACCAATGAGCATTTCGTCCAGCATGCTAAAGGTTCTACCAACTCTTCATCTTCACCGTCATAATAATAATAATCCTTTCTACTGGAAGCACAAGGCCTCAAATTTGGAGAAGGGATTACGTCAATTACATTAACCCCAGTGCGTAACTGGTACTAATTTTATCAATCCCAAAAGGATGAAAGGCAAAGTTGACCTCGGCAGAATTTGAACTCAGAACGTATCGGTAGATGAAATACTGCTAAGCATTTCGCCCGGCGTGCTAATGTTTCTGCCAGCTCACCACCTTAATGATAATAATAACAACAATAATAATATAATAAAAAATATTTTCCAATATATTTTACTTGCAAAAGATATTAAAAGAAACAAGACACAAAAAATCGAAGTGTAGTAAGAAACAACTGCAAATACAGAAAGAAGTTAGTCACAAAATAGTTATTATTAAAAGAAATCTGGAACAGTCATAGCAGAGGGAGAAAGACGCAAGGAACCAATTCATGACAAACCATTTTTTAATGTTCACTTCTCCGTGCTTGCAAAGGAATGGTGGAATTTGTTGGAGCAGACTTCCTACAACTGGATGCCCTTCCTGCTGCCAACCATCACAGGTTTGGAAGCAAGGTAATATTTTCCCAATGACTCAAGATGTTTTCATCGAAGATCATTTAACATCCATTTACCATACTGGCACGAGTTGGAAGGGTTGACAGCAGCTGGTAAGGCTGGGACCGTACTAAGTTCGATTGTCAGTTTTGATATGGTTTCTATGGCTGGATGCCCTTCCTAATGGCAACCACTTTACAGAATGTACTGAGTGCCTTTTACATGACACCAGCATTATATATCATCATCTAGTGTTTTAAATCCAGGTTTCGTCCCCATTAATGGGGGTGGCCAGATCTACCTCAATACCATAGCAACTGAGGTAGGCAGGTGCAGCCCATTCTCCTTTGCTACCACAAGGCTTTTTTGGGGCTGGATTTTCCACAGGGAACATGCCCTTGCTTACTCCCAACCATAGTTTTTAGACACGAGTGGTCCCGCGACCAAGGCCCCTACCACGATTTTAAAAAAATGTGGGGGAAAACTAAGTCAGGAAGGCAGGAGCTCATATGTATATGACTGGTTTTTAAGTTTCTATCTACCAAATCCATTCACAATGTTTTGGTTGACCCAGGGCAATAAAAGACACTTGCTTAAGGTGTCAGACAGCGGGGCTGAACCTGAAACTGATTGGTTGAGAAGCAAACTTCTTACCACACAGCCATGCCTGTGCTTTTGCACCTTATTTCATTGTAGAAATAAGTCACAAAGATAGCTCATGTAGAAAGAAATAATGCAAAAAAAAAAACAAAAACAAAAAAAAAAATGGCACAGACAGCGGAAAAAAAATAGAAAAAATAGGCAAATATAGAAATAAGGCATAAAACAACCAAAGGAGAGAGAAGGCAAATCAATGACAAATGTAGAAAGAATTTAGGCAAAAAGACAACATTGTGTCTGTAAGCGCAATTCACCTCATTCTCCAAACACAACCCAACTGGATTGTCTGATCAGTAATTAATAAATAATACATCTCGCAGTTTTTAAATGCACAGCTAAACTGGAAACCAATTTCATTCCCAAACACATACATATATACAAATACACACATCATCATCACTGAACATCTGTTTCCCATGCTGACATGGGTTGGACAGCTTGACAGGAGATAGCAAGACCAGTAACTACACCAAACTCCAATTGTCTATTTCGGCATGGTTTTTACAGCTGGATACCCGCCCTAACACCAACCACTTTACAGAGAGTCCTGGGTGCTATTTATGTGGCACCAACACTGACAGGTTCACCAAGCAATTGGTGAACATGGTGATTTTGTGCATGGACACACACACACACACACACACATATATATATATATATATATATATATATATATTTGAGATAATCTTTAGTTAAATATATTCAATGAGAATATTATATACTGAGTTTATATTGAGTAATCAATTGTATTAAAGTATTCATATATTTAATACAAGCAATTATTTACATGTTTTTTAATAATATATTATTATTAATATTAGGAAATCAATATCAAAACTCCTCAGAAAGATATACATGTGTGAAAAATAATTGTTGTATTAAAAATATATAAATAAATAAATGTAAATATGTATACAAATATATGTAAATATGTATAAGTATAAATATATAATGTATGACAGTTTAAAAGTTTTGAATTAACTATTTAAAGCATCTTACGATCGTTTCACTGAAAAGTTGTCCCTGTAATGAAATCCTATATTGATAAACATTTATAGACAACACTTCTGCTCTTCAGAGATTTGATATTGATTTCCTAATATCAATAATAATATATTACTAAAAAATATATATGTATATTTGAGATAATGTAACAGGGAAGTTTAAGACTTTTCATTACAACATCCTGAACCAAATATGTGTGTAAATATTGGTACACTATGCAATAATCCTTATGTAAATGATTGCATAACAGGGATGAAATGCCAGACCATCAGGTGAATATTGTAATTCACTTCAGTACTACATACCAACATATATTAGTAGAGGAGCTTTCTGTGATAGCCACAAGATTCTAGGGACCCACATAAAGCACTACACATATATATAATTGTTAAACAGGACAACAAACGTTAAGGCAAAGCAAACATATCAAGTTATATACATTATTATTATTATTGGAAAAAAAATAATTCAAAGTCTAACATCTGTTTCTGGGATATCCCAGTGTATGGGATATTCCCTCATCAGAGAGACAAATAAGGAAAATGGGAAGGGTATAAATTAATGAAATGATGACATAGAGGACAGGAGTAAAGGAATAAGATCAGAAAGTTGAAGTGCAAACTTTTATGCTTCTTTTTTCTTCCCTTTCTTCATCTCCTTATTCATTTACTCCCTTCCTCTATGTCATCATTTCATTAATCTATACCCATCTCATTTTCCTTATTTGTCTCCGATAATGGAATATCCCAGAAACAGCGGTAAAACTTTGAATTTTTTTTTTCCAATAATAATAATTATGACTTGAGATGTTTGCCTTGCTTAAAATTTACTGTCCTCTTTAACAATTATATATCCACTATATTGGAAATCTGCAATGGCTCTATAACTATCGTCTTGGCTATAACCTTGGAACCCTAGTAATCCATTACAGCATTTACCTAATCATTTAGATCACCTGTGAACTAAACCCCCATATTTTCTATATATACATATATCAGTTATAATCAAGCATCAAATCTATATAAGATTTTATTAAGTAGCTAGCATGTAAAAACCAATACAAAGTATTTAATTTTCACCCTGTGTCTATGTGATAAATAAAGTAGTTTTAGAGCCATTTGGTGTCTTCTTCTAGCATGTGGCATTACTCAGTAGTTGCCCATATAATTTTATAATTATATTTATAAAATTAAATACTTTGTGTGTGTGTGGAGGTGCAATGGCCCAGTGGTTAGGGCAGAGAACTTGCAGTTGTAGGATTGCAGTTTTGATTCCCAGACCGGTCGTTGTGTTTATTGAATGAAAACACCTAAAGCTCCATGAGGCTCCAGCAGGGGGTGGTGGCAATCCCTGCTGTACTCTTTTGCCACAACTTTCTCTCACTCTTTCTTCTGTTAGCCTGCTCGCTTAGCCAGCATGTTGCCATCATTTGTGTGACCAGCGATGTGTAGCAACATCTGATAGCCTGGTCGGTCACAGTGAGATATATATATATATATATATATAGTGTGTACATGTAGTTCTTTTACATAATTCACATGCCTCAAATATTTCATATGCAGCAGTGCAGAGGAAGATTGCTGCTAGCATTACTTGTAAGAAGTCACCCAACATGGCCAAACAGGAAGTATTTATCTTTGGCATATAAACCCCGTCACACAAACATTAAGAAATAAAAAGGTTCTGTTTTGTATACCATACAGACTACAAGCTCTCTCTCTTTGCAAGTTGCAAGAGAGCCACCTAATTCTTTGACAAGAGGGTTTCCACCAGCTTTGCAGAAATCTTCTGCCCACCCAGCTCAATGAAATTAGATCCTAAGTAAAACAAAAGTCACCAAATTCCTGTCCAATTTGCTTCTACTACACACACATCACCAATCTGACTCACTGGCTATGACTACCTTGTTCAACATACGATACAAACTAGTACTTCACCCAAGTGGTGCCCTACCAACTCTCTCTTCTACATACAACAGCTTTTGATCCTTTCAAGTGAGATGCACAGCTCCTTCACCTAGACCAGTTGTTCTCAACCAAGTCTGTATGACCCCTGGGGGGTCCACACAAAATAGTACATAGGGGACCCACAGTAATTTAGTAAGGATCCATGAGAAATGTTTGCTCTAGATGTAGATTTATACCAAGAAACAGCTAGGATGGATTCTTTCTCCAATGTTTTACATATTTCCGCCTACACCAGATAATGTGTGCAAAACAAAATAAGGGATTCTGAAAGGAGCATCTATAAAACTAGTTTTTAAACATTGTATGGCTAATGAGGGTCCACCAAAATAAAAGGGGGCCATACATAAAAAATGGTTGAGAACCACTGACCTAAACTTACCAGTCTCCCTTTATCATCATCTCTCCCGTGTTTCAATCAATCCCTCCCTAATCAACCCTAAACACTTTGTTCAATTATTCCTCCTTTAAAATGTGGCCCTTTCACCAACCCTGAAATTTCTTCCTGACTCATGTTTCTCCAACAGGTACCCATTTACGCATTTTCAAATTGAACAAACAACCACCAGTCTGCAGGGCCCACAAGACTCATGGGCACTGCCCCTTCCACTCTAATTCATGAAGAAAAAAAAAAAAGATAAGAAAAAGTACCAGCAGACTGAAATCAGTATTAGAGTCAACATTTTCTACTAAACCGTTGAAGGCAGAGCCCTTGTATGGCCGCGCTCCAAAAACTGAAACCAGCAAAACATTAGAAGGATAAAAGAAAATATGTTTACATGTGTGTGAATGTGTTTCAATGTATGTATGCATGTGTGAGTGTATGCCTTTGTGTGTGTGTGTGTGTGTAATTCTACACAGCTGAAACTGTGTATGCAGGTAATGATGGTATTTACCTATCTCTCTGTATGTATGTATGTATGTATGTGTATATATATATATATATATATAATATATATATATATATGCACACATACATTCATTTTAGACCTTAGTGATTTTGAAAGGGAAACTATGAACAGACCCCCACACAATATATATATATATATATATATATATATATATATATATATATATATATATATATATATATATATATTAATTAGAGACAAAACCACTATTTTGCAAAACAAACAAGGAAAGACTTAATCAATACATAAGGTATAGGAATATCTTTCAAAGATGAATCCCAAAATAGCGGTTCTATCTTACCTGTAAATTCCATAATTTACGAAATTGAGGTATTACACTCAATATACAAAATTATAAATATTAAATAATAATAAATATTAGGGAATAAATCCAAATTTACAGGGAAAAAATCAGATTTAGGATTAAATCCAATCTAATAGTAAAATATTATATAATATTAATTAGAGACAAAACCACTATTTTGCAAAACAAACAAGGAAAGACTTAATCAATACATAAGGTATAGGAATATCTTTCAAAGATGAATCCCAAAATAGCGGTTCTATCTTACCTGTAAATTCCATAATTTACGAAATTGAGGTATTACACTCAATATACAAAATTATAAATATTAAATAATAATAAATATTAGGGAATAAATCCAAATTTACAGGGAAAAAATCAGATTTAGGATTAAATCCAATCTTATAGTAAAATATTATATAATATTAATTAGAGACAAAACCACTATTTTGCAAAACAAACAAGGAAAGACTTAATCAATACATAAGGTATAGGAATATCTTTCCTTGTTTGTTTTGCAAAATAGTGGTTTTGTCTCTAATTAATATTATATAATATTTTACTATAAGATTGGATTTAATCCTAAATCTGATTTTTTCCCTGTAAATTTGGATTTATTCCCTAATATTTATTATTATTTAATATTTATAATTTTGTATATTGAGTGTAATACCTCAATTTCGTAAATTATGGAATTTACAGGTAAGATAGAACCGCTATTTTGGGATTCATCTTTGAAAGATATTCCTATACCTTATGTATTGATTAAGTCTTTCCTTGTTTGTTTTGCAAAATAGTGGTTTTGTCTCTAATTAATATTATATAATATTTTACTATAAGATTGGATTTAATCCTAAATCTGATTTTTTCCCTGTAAATTTGGATTTATTCCCTAATATTTATTATTATATATATATATATATATACATATATTTTAATTTAGAGACAGTAGGCCCCTACATCTCACCAAATAAAAAGAATTTTTATTTTTATTTTAGGGGATACTATCTCTAAATTAAAATATATTTCTTCATTGAGAATAATTTGAACCTCTGTTATGCCGGAATTTTTATTCCCTAAAAAATAATATTTATAATATTATCAGGTGGTGCTATTAAGTTAGACATGGCCTGGACAATCTTTGGTCGAAACATATCTAAGTTTATATATACATATATAAATATACACACACACACACACAGTAATCCCTTGACTATCGCGGGTGTTACATTCCAAAATCTCCCAGTGATAGGTGAAAATCCGCAAAGTAGAAACAGGACTGTACATTTTTTAAATTATTTTTATAATTTGCATATATTTCATTATAAATGCAAAACAACACCGCAGAGGAATCGATGTAAGCTTAAATAATAAACTGCAACAGGTGAACCGCGACACGGCAAGGGATTACTGTGTATGCAAGGCGGCGAGCTGGCAGAAATGTTAGCACGTCGGGCGAAATGCGTAGCCATATTTTGTCTGCCGTTACGTTCTGAGTTCAAATTCCGCCGAGGTCGACTTTGCCTTTCATCCTTTCGGGGTCAATAAATTAAGAACCAGTTACGCACTGGGGTCGATATAATCGACTTAATCCATTTATCTGTCCTTGTTTGTCCTCTCTGTGTTTAGCTCCTTGTGGGTAGTAAAGAAATATGTATGTATATATGTAATATATACGTAATAAAATATATATATATATATACACACAGAGTAAGCGAAAGAGAGAGATTCACTCATGCATGCTTTATTTTTTTTTCTGGTTTCCTCTTATAGACTTTGGCCATGCTGGGGCACTGCCTTGAAGTGCTTTAGTTGATCATATTGACCTCAGTACTTATCTCAGTCTTGTACACATTTTATTCATCTCTGTTTATTGAACCGCTAAGTCATGGAACATAAAGATGAGCACAGCCACACACTAACATCTATGCATGTGTTTGTGTTAAAACCAGTTCAACAATGTCAAGGCTTCATTGCTTTATATGCTTAAATATAGGAAAGAGGTCCTTGCTTTTACTGCTATACTTATCTTGTGAGAACACTGTAAAAGGTCATGGAATTGGCAGGGAAGAAAGTAGAAAATTAAATTTAAGAGTAAAAAAGAAAAGTGAGCAAATAAATTTTTTACAGAAGAAACCAATTACCCAGCTCCTTGCCTTTTTCTTTCTCTATGACACACTGATATTTATTCCAAAAGTTCAATGATCAGAGATTACCCCTATGTCACAAGATGGGTATAATATGAAGAATTTACCAAAGTCTCCACAGTAGGATGAGACAGACAGAGTTATAAAGAACAACATTATATGAATGATGATGTCAAAACAGACTGAAGATAATATATTTGGAGTCTTTTTTTTTTGTATTTTTTTAATTTTTTATTTTTGGGTGGAAGTTTGAAAGATCAAATATTGTTGCATTAATCATAAACATTTGCACTTTGGGTATTATGATGCCAACATTGACGTCTCACCAATAATTAAATCAAGTCCTATAAAAGACTGCTGTGTACTTTCAAAGTAAAAGAGAACAACTAAGTCAGTTTGCAAAACATTTTCAAAAATGATTAACAAATTCAACAGAATCACTGTCTAAACAGTGAGCGACTGCCAGTGGAATGAGTGGGGTATCCATGTGGTTACCAAGCCTGCTGGAAATAACAGCCAAATATCCTTCAAATCAGACTTTGAAGGACATAGAGAATAATGTAGTTTTGCATATTGATAAAATGACAACATGGGTAGGATATCTTTTGTCATTTGTCTCCTCAATCAGAATCAGAGTTTGAGCAATAACAAATAATGAGGATAGGTCTATGGTAGAAAGAAGGCTTAGAGAAATGGCTTGTATGACAGAAAAGAAGTTTATTGATATGCGAAACACGAGTGAAGATGCCTTGTCTCAAGACTAGCATGAGAAAAGGAAGGTTTATGATTGTGACTAGCTGAACAGGAAGAAAGCTCTTGTTTATGACTGATATAGCAAAAAAGCAAGTGTATTTCTATGACTAGTACAACAGAAGGAAGACATTGATATGATCAGCATCACTCGAATAAAGTTTACGATAAGCATGATTGAAGAAAAAAAAAAATGGAAAGAAGTATTATGTATGAGACAAACATGATGAGCGAGACACTGGCATGACATCAAAATACCTTATTGAAATGATCAGCATGACAAAAAAGGAGTTACTTAATGACCAGAGTACGAGAAAAGAGGGTTCAATGATGTGTTTAATATGGCAGAAAAATGGGCTTGTTAATATTGATTTCAATGTTATAGATTTGGAGGAAATGGTCAACGAAATCTAACAAGAAATATATCATTTGTCCCTATAATTTGTAATTGGTTGGATATGGTTTAACCTGCATCACTCCTTTAAGGAGCATAGGGCCCTGTTTCCCCAGTTACTCTGGCATATATATTCTTCCTTAGATGGGACCCCTGTCCGTCCCAGGATTACTAATTTTTACCAGCTGAGCAGACTGGAGCAACGCGAAATGAAGTGTTTCGCTCAACAACACAATGCATAACCTGGTCCAGGAATTGAAACCACAATCTAATGATCATGAGTCCAACACCCTAACCACTAAGCCATGCACCTCCATTTGTAATTAGATAAAGTGAATTATAAAATCTGTCTGGGGTTGGCATAGCCATGGGGTTTAACAAGTTTGTTTTCTAACCATAGAGTTCTGGTTCAATTCCACTGCATGGTACTATGGGAAATGTCATTTACTCCAGCTTTGGATTGACCAATGTCCTGAGAAAGGACTTTGGTAGACAATAAGCATGAAGAAGCCCTTCTGTAAATCCATGAACATCCATTTTTCTATGCTAGCATGGGTTAGAGGGTTACATGGAATTTGTCATAGCAGATTTTCAATAGCCAGATGCCATTCCTGTCACCAAATGTATGAATTACATTTCATTCCCTTTATGTCAAAGATAACTTAGCTCTTCAATAAACAGAGATCAATAAATAAGAAGTGATATAAATAAATGATCAGCTGAAACACATGAAGTTGGTATCACAGCACAGTGATATCCCAGTGACTGAAACCAGCTAAAAAAACAAAACAAATAAAAAAATATGGCTATGACTTCTGTCTGAACCACTGTTTGCAGTGTAACTCATCTAATGTAAATATATGCCTCATGAATATCCAAACACTTATATGATTCTTCAAATGTTGTGCCTCATGAATATTAAGTAGGTATATTATTTTTCAAATACTAAGCATAATGAATATTAAGCAGTTACACTATTTTTTAAATATTGTGTCTCATGAATATTTAACACATTATTTAAAGTTGTAACAAACATAATGACAAAGCCACGAAGCTTTCATCTGTCCTCATTAGTATTAGTTTAGTTTAATTAAAATGACTAGTATAGGTGCCTGTCCTTACTATAACACCATTGTAACCAGCAGAGAAATTGAAGTGAATAAGTGGAAATTAAGTGGTAGATCATCATCACCATCATTATCATTATCATCGTTTAACGTCCGCTTTCCATGCTAGCATGGGTTGGACGGTTCGACCAGGGTCTGGGAAGCCAGGAGGCTGCACCAGGCACCAGTCTGATCTGGCAGTGTTTCTACAGCTGGATGCCCTTCCTAACGTCAACCACTCTGTGAGTGTAGTGGGTGCTTTTTACGTGCCGCCGGCACAGGGGCCAGAGGAGGCTGGCAAATGACCGCGATCAGTTGGTCTTACTCTGAAATATTTCTACTGTTAGAGGTGAAGCAAATTTTTTAAGTATGGGAATAAATTGGTTTATTATGAAGAAAAGTCAAACATTTAAAGATCTCTTTATTGGCGAGGTACCATATTTATTTGTGCAGAAGTTACACTGTTTTAATACTTCGTTTCAAATAAAGAAGAAAAGTGGGGTGTAACATAAACAAGTATGCTAAGTTTTGATTGTAGTGAAGGCACCGTGTATAACAAACTCTGAAGGCACAGTGTATAACAAACAGTAGAAGATGGTGGCGAACCCTGCTATACTCTTTCACCACAACTTTCTCTCACTCTTTCTTCCTGTTTCTGTTGTACCTGTATTTCAAAGGTGCCAGCCTTGTCACACTCTGTGTCACGCTGAATAATCTCCCCGAGAACTACGTTAAGGGTACATGTGTCTGTGGAGTGCTCAGCCACTTGCATGTTAATTTTACAAGCAGGCTGTTCTGTTGATTGGACCATCTGGAACCCTCATCGCTGTAACCGATGGAGAGCCACAACAACAAACTATTAAAGTAAGATCAACAAAAGAAGTACTCCATCCAGTGTGTGTGTGTGTGTGTGTATGTATATATATATGTGTGTGTGTATGTATGTATATATATATATATATGTATTATATATATATATATATGTATGTATTATATATATATGTATATATATATGTATGTATTATATATATATGTATATATATATGTATGTATGTATTTATGTATGTATATATATATATGTATGTATGTATATATATATATGTATGTATGTATATATATATATGTATGTATATATATATATATATATGTGTATGTATATATATAATATATATACACATATATGTATATGTGTGTGTATATATATATATACATACATACATATGTATGTATATGTATACGCATTCATTTTCAGCCACCAAATCCACTCACAAGGTTTTGGACAGAAGACACTTGTGCAAGATGCCACACAGTGACACTGAATCCCAAACCATGTGGGTGGGAAGCAAACTTCTTAAGCACATAGCCATACCCGTGTCTACAGAAAGACTACCAAAACAAAAACAAGAAGGTCATTTAATTGAAGAAAGAGACGATCACTCACCGATAATAGTTTGGTTTAAATGGACCAGCTTTATTTAATCCTAAGTACCTTGCTTGTTCATCAGTAAGTTCAGTCAGATGAGCATCAAATGTTGGCAAGTGTAAACTGGCTACATATTCATCTGGAAATTAAGGGAGAAAAAATGAATTTAGTTCAATTTTGTTAAAAGGTAAACAAATAAATAAAAAAAAAACAATAATCGCTAAAAATACAAAATAGAATATCAGAATGATGTAGAGTAGAATATCAGAATGATGTAGACGCCTCCATATATACTTAATATTCAATTTGTAGGCATAGGAGTGGCTGTGTGGTGAGTAGCTTACTTACCAACCACATGGTTCTGGATTCAT
The DNA here is from genome assembly GCF_006345805.1 of Octopus sinensis. Lineage (NCBI taxonomy): Eukaryota > Metazoa > Mollusca > Cephalopoda > Octopoda > Octopodidae > Octopus > Octopus sinensis. The sequence goes on from NC_042999.1 coordinate 153,809,794, forward strand.
TCCCACTGTGTGGCACCTTGGGCAAGTGTCTTCTACTATAGCCTCAGGCTGACTAAAGCCTTGTGTGTGGATTTGGTAGATGGAAACTGAAAGAAGCCCGTCGTGTGTGTATGTATATAGATGTATGTATGTATGTATGTGTATATGTTTGTGTGTCTGTGTTTGTCCCCTTCAACATTGCCTGACAACCGATGCTGGTGTGTTTACGTCTCCGTAACTTAGCGTTTCGGCAAAAGACACCGATATAATAAGTACTAGGCTTACAAATAATAAGTCCTGGGGTCGATTTGCTCAACTAAAGGCGGTGCTCTAGCATGGCCACAGTCAAATGACTGAAACAAGTAAAAGAGTAATCAGAAAAACAAACAAACATGCTTGATGATGACAGAACAACCATATGATTCCAAGTTCAGATCAACTGCATGGCACCATGAGCAAGTGTCTTCTACCAAAGCCATGAACCACCCAAAGTCTTGTGAGTGGATTTAGTAGAGGGAAACTTTTCTACTCTCGACACAAGGCCTGAAATTTTGGGGGAGAATCCAGTCGATTAGATCGACTCCAGTACACAACTGATCCTTAATTATCAACCCTGAAAGTATGAAAGGCAAAGTCAACCTTGGCGGAATTTGAACTCAGAATGTAAAGACAGACAAAACACTGCTAAGCATTTCGCCCGGCGTGCTAACGTTTCTGCTAGCTCACTGCTTTGCAATAAGTAGATGGAAACTGAAAGAAGCCTGTTGCATATATGTGTATGTGTTTATCTCCTCCACCACCACCATCACCAGCGCTTAACTTAGCAATTTGGCAAAAGAGGCCACAAGAATAAGTATCAGGCTTCAAAAGTTCCAGCATGACCAAAGTCTGATGACTCAAAAACATAAAAGATGTTCAAATATGTCTGTTGAGGAAACGATTCTACAACAGTTCCTGAACCAAAAGTGTTCATTCCAACATGCTGCTGTTAGAAGCTGATGCGTAATAATCTACTTCAGGCCACCGCCTCCACCATTCATTGTCAGATACAAGCATCATCATGACCAATATCTCCACCACCCTTACCATCAACATCATCACAACAACCATCATATATTTGTTTTATTTATAAAAATTATCGCCCTCTAAATCAAAGTAACTTTTTATTGTTTTTTTTTATTTTTCTGTTTTGTACGTGAGACTAACAAAATAGTAATGTCACTTGGCCTCCAGCCATTTCACATAACATTTCACACACAGTGTGATGGTGTGTGATGGTGTGTGTGTGTGTGTATAGAGAGAGAGCAACTTGTTATTGGTATTAACAAAAAGGTTACTATATTTTTCACGGACAGTGACAGTAATCGGATGTTTATAAGGTTTTTCTGTGTATGTGCACAAACATTAACATTTTAATATCCTCCAATTGGAGAACTTCGTGTTTACAAATGAAAAGATAATGAGAGCATGATGAAATTAAATTACTTTCAACACTGAATATCTTATTTATTACTGTACTGGAATGAAAAAGATACATTTTTCATGGCTTGCATGGCATTTATTTGGAAAATAATAATCAACATCATTGTTTAACACTCGTTTTTCATGCTGGCATGGGTTGGACGGTTTGACTGAGGTCTGGAGAGCCAGCTGCTGCATCTGGTTCCAATCTCATCAGGCAATGTTTCTACAGCAGGATGCCCTTCCTAACACCAACCACTCATGGTTATGATGGGTATACTCGGCTTCATATACTTTACCCCAGTGTCACTTTGATGGTGTGCTCTGCTCTCTCACTCAATAATAATAATAATAATAATAATAATAATAGTAATATCATCATCATCATCATTTAACGTCCGCTTTTCATGCTAGCATGGGTTGGACGATTTGACTGAGGTCTGGCGAACCAGATGGCTGCACCAAGAGTGTAGTGGTTGGCGTAATAATAATAATAATGATAATAATGGTTTCAAATTTTAGCACAAGTCCAGCAAGTTTGGGGGAGAGGCTCAAATTGATAACATCTACCCCAGTGTTCAACTGGTACTTATTTTTTTGGCCCCCCAAAAGGATGAAAGGTAAAGTACCAATTGAGGACTGGGATCGATGTAAATGACTTACCCAGTCCCATGAAATTGCTGGCCTTGTGCCAAAATTCGAAATCAGCATTTTTATTATTCTGTAGAAAACATGTGTTATGAAGTTAAACTACAAGGACAGTGCCACACACTTTAGTTCCTCAAATGAAAAGAAATGTGGCTTTTTTTTTTTTGCTTAGTGACTGAAAAGTGTATGAAAGGAATAAACATGAGAATAATTTTTATTAAGATTCCAGCCAAGATGGATAAGAATGGAAAAAAATTTGCACACAAAGCAATGAGTTCCAAAACAACAATAGATGATAAAGATAAGATTTGTTGGCTTTTTTTTTTACATGGCAGTTGGCTTCTCTGAGAAATTGCAAAACAAAAATTCTTTGAAATCAATATCTGCAAGATTTGGTAAAAAAACCCCCAAAAAAACAAACTCTTATTTGGAAAATCTCAGATAAGCATCATCAACATCATTTTAACATCTATTTTTCCTTGTCTTCATGGGTTGGATGGAACCTATTGAGGTAGATTCTTAACAACCAGATGCCATTCCTGCTGCCAACCCTCACATTTCCAAAATAAGGTAATATTTCCCAATGGTCAGATCTGCTCCAGTAAAATATTAGAAATGAATGACACTGCTTGTAGGACAGTGACACTCGTTTACGACCATCATAGAATGGTTGAATGGTTTGAAGAAGTTAGACAAGTCAGAGAACAGAGTTATGCATAAATGTCTGCTTTGGCACGGTTTCTACAGATGGATACCATTCCTAAAAACCACCGAATTTAGTGCACATGGTGTTTTATTCATGGCACCGGCTCAGTGCTTGGTGACAAAAGGTAAAAAAAGGGTAGGGTTAAGGATGACCACCTCGTGCTATGGTCATGGAGAAATGTCTAAGGTGGGTCTACCTATTATGGGCTGAACCACCAGGTTAAAAAAGTCCTGCTGAGGGTAAGAACTTCTTACATATATGCCAAACACTGTCAATCATCCTCATCATCGGTTAACGTCTGTTTTCCATGTTAGCATGGGTTGGACGATTCGACCGGGGTCTGGCAAGCCGGGAGGCTGCACCAGTCTGATCTGGCAGTGTTTCTACAGTTGGATGCCCTTCCTAATGCCAACCACTCCATGAGTGTAGTGGGTGCTTTTTACATACCACCGGCACAGGGGCCAAAGGAGGCTAGCAAACGGCCTAACAAAATCTCTCTAAAGGAACTCAAGGACCAGTTAACAGTGGATTAAGTCTAATTGTTTAAACACTCAGAAATTTAAAAAAAGGTGGAGGAGAGGCAACATATATAAGGTTTGCATGTGTGTGTGAGTGGGGAGGACTCAAGACCAAATCTAAAAATAAACTGAAATAGAAATAAAAAGGTGAATTGAAAATACTGACCCATTTTCTTTGGCAGGAGGTAGACATCATCTTTGTACCGCCCAGAAGGAGCATTGTAAAGCTCTATTAAAGCAAGTGCCTGTGAAAAAGAACATGAAACAAATGAGGAACTGTGAAGAAGACTGAACCAATCTTTACGAATACAAATAAGTGTATTTAACATGTTTTGCAAGCATATTCTTTTCTGCTTAAGAAATTAGCTATCTAGAATTGGCTTGAAGCTATCATAATTACATGTAAGACTCAAGACAAAGACATACAACGGTGTGGCTGTGATATGACGAAGAAAAAAGCGATGATGTACTAACCTGTGTTGAGGCAGTTATAGACACCACAAATGATGGTACACTTGAGCAGCTTAAGTTAACCAATCGACCCTGAAAATAAAAACAGAATATTTAATTGAATATCTGAGGAAAAGATCATGTAGGCAGTCTCTTATCACTTTGGTACTGCGTGTGTGCATGTATATAGCACTGTTTCTTTGTCAATAAGATCAGAAGAAAAAATCAAATTCAGTGAGAGGTAAATGCCATTTAATACAAGATTGCATGTGAGCTACTTCAAGTTTCATGCTTAGATACAGCAGTAATAGGATGGACTTATATTTGAACCTGAATGATTACTCGATCTGGTACAATATGCTACACAAGTCCATCTGATTACTGTGCAATTTGTGCATGGGAATTGAAATAGCTACAGTAGAAGACACTAACCAAAGTGCTGTGAAGTGGGATTGAATCCAAGACTTCATGGTTGGGAAGCAAGCTTATTATCAACCACAGAGCCAAACCTGTGCCTAATTGTCAAAAGAACAAATCTAAATTATGAAATAGCACTGAACACTTAAGATAAGGTTTAATCACTTAGCATTTAAACCAGCTATATCAGACCCAAATATTCTACCTGTTTTATGTTCAAACTGGCCAGATATGACCTCTTACACCTAGCCTACAATGTTATTCTAAAAATTAATAACCATATCATTTAAATCTTAAAGCCACAAGACAATGCATGATTAATTTTTTCCTTAAATGTGAATAAAAATGTATTACATTTTACTAAGTAATCTGAACACTAAGGGGTTAATATTGCTAAAGACAATTATTCATATTTGGTCTCAGTTCCAGATGCACACTGACAGAATTTCATTTCCATGCTAGCATGGTTTAGCTGAATAAATTAGAGAGGCAGTGTTTTACAATAGGAAACTTTTCTTGTCACTAACTCTCATTTTTTAACCCATTCATGCCGACTGTCTGTTTACACTGACCCTTAATTTATAAGGGTATAAAACAAATACTTGATAAAAATTGTGATTTGTGTTTTATCTGTATCAAAGAATGAAACATGTTCTTAACACATATGCACTCTGTATTAAACGGATTCCAATGAAATTCTTTTTTTCAGTTGTTATTTAGGTCAAAATACTAGTATCTGTGAATTTTCAGGCAATTTCATTCACTAGAAAAATTTCAGCACGAATGCGTTAAGTAAGGCATATTTTATTACACACATTTTCAAAGGTCTGAAGTCAACAGCAACCCCACTGACCATAGCTCAGTGATTTTTAGGGAAACTGCAAATACAGAACACACACAGACACACAATTAGGCTTCTCTCAGTTTCCATCTCCCAAATCCATCCCACATGGCTTCAGTCAGTACAATCACTTAGGGACATTTCAATAGAAGCAAATTGAAGAAGAATGTTCAATGCTCAATAACCAAACAGGAGACTATACTTTAATGAATTAAAAATGTAGTCCATTAACTTTTTTTTTTCAAAGAACCATTTAATGTATTTCAAAATAGCAGAACTTAAGTAGACTGGCCTTTATTCCATCAAAACTTACACTCAGTATGGCACAATGCCACTTGGCATCAATAACAGGTCATTCTACAGTCCTTAAAGAACTCTGCTGGCAGAACACCAAATCAATAATTTACATAATTTTATATAATTCTTCTACATCAAAACACAACTTACTGCATTTTTTTTTCAGATCAAAATTTAAAGAACACCTCCAATGAAAAAAAAACAAGAAATTTATTATTTACAACAAGATTTATTTTATTTTGTATGTAAAGAAAACCCCCACAAAATCCTTTATTTCTATGCCAGCTTACCATACCATAGTGTTCTGGGAAAGCTTCCTACATGATGCCAAGTGATAAAGGACACTGAATGTTCCAGACCAGGTGAGACAAATCACCCCCAAAGAGAGTAAGAATGATAGATATTGATATTTTGCTATTCAACACCTCGAAATGGAGTGAATTGCTGATCTGGGATATAGATGCAAATGGTGTGAAGTCTATTGCCACAGCAGATTCAACAAATAGACTTCACACTATTTGCATCTGTGTCCCGAACTGGCAATTCATTCCATTTCCAGGTGTCAAGCAAATGGTACCAAAGGGCTACAATGTTGTAGTGCTAATTACTTAGTAAGTAGAACATGAGACTTAATTTCTGGGTCATAGGTGCAAGCCCAATATTAGACAAATATATACATTTCCAGCAATGGCTCTGATGAAGGTATCGTTAGTTTTATTCGGTCCTTCAATTTACCTCAATTGATCAATAGACCAACAGTAAACTTATCTACAATGACTGCTGGAAACAGCTGTAAGCCAAATTTGCTATAATAAAGGAATTATATGTAATGACCATTATTTTAACTTATATATATGTTTACTAAATTATATATGTGTGTGTGTGTGCGTATATATATATCAGAGGCGACTCCAGGTCATCAGTGTCACTCAGGCTCATCAGAGACTTTGCATAAGACACATACCTGCTCAAAGAATTTCATGTCTTTCCGCTATATTTCTAGCCTGAAATGGCTTTTTTTATAACTAGCCATTTATAAGATAAAGGTAAGAATTAAGCAACTCCGCAAAACACAACTGATCTTTACACACAAACGCACAGAATAACAACAGGAGTGCACAACAAACATCAGTGATCGGACTCTTGCCTGTATTCTTGACAAGAGTGCCAGTTAGTTTTTTTACACCTACCAGGTTCATTCATATAGAGAGAATGTCTGCTACAAATGATATCTTTTGACACAGGGCACATCTAAGACGACTGCCAGATGCTGAATGATAATAAATGAACTGCAACCAGGCTCAATAAAGGAGCCCAGGTTATTGGCTGAAATTACATACCTGAAGTCAATATTGGTAGAAATTAAGTCAGCTTGAGTACCGGAGTCACCACTGATATATATATATAACTCATAATCCTTCTAATGCCAACTTTTCCATACTCACTTGTTTCCAAGTGAAGGAAAAATTTCCCTGCAACCAAACTTTTTTTTTTTTTTGCAGAATATTGAATGAAAACGATGCTGTTCACTGTTTCTATGACCCTGACAATCATTTACAACTATCATGTGATATCAAGACAAGAAACAAACACTCATACCTATATATATATATATATATATACATACACAATGGGCTTCTTTCAGTTTCTATCTACCAAATCCACTTTCCCAAAGTGCCAAGTAGTGGAACTGAACATTGAAGCCATGTAGTTCAGAAGCAACCTTCTCCATAACACAATCACGCTTGCATGTAAATTTATTTATATATACATATATATACACACACACACATATATATATATAAATTTACACTGTGTCATTGATGTCATCATGGCTTGTTTGGACTCTGTGTGGAAGATTTTTCTGGTATTCCTTACAGCAGTTTCTCAATGCCTTCATCCAGTACTTTCCTGTTACACTTGGTTCCATGTATAAATCCTGTCATCTTTGATTCCTCTTTTGTCATTCTTTCTCAGGTGATCTTCAGATGAGCCGACTTCTTTTCCTCGCTGGATTCCAATTCAAGGAATGCCTCACCAAGTATTCCCTTGATCTTCTCAACATATAGTCCACCTATCTTCACTTGTGTCTTTCTATCAGCTGGCTGATGGATTTCTGCTTGACTCTCTTTTCAGAAGTGTTTGAGGCACAAAATTTCTGGATAGCAAATGTTTAATGTTTCCAAGGTATCTGTTTGGAGCTTTCTGAGGATATTCGTGGATTAAAAGGAAATAATTTCATTAATCCTGGCTTCCATGTTTAAAAATTCAGAACAAGAAAAACAAAAAAACTGTACAGTTTTGTTTTTTTAAAAGATGAACATTTTCTCCTTTGATGACTGGAATTACTTTTAAGACTTGTTTCTGAACAGCTTATCAATGAACAAGGAGAGAATACACCATTTAGTGCTTATTTTATATAAGGAACCATCAACGGTTAAATTGCCATTTCTCTGCCAAGGGATGAGTCATTTACATTATAAAACAAGTTTCTGAAAAGCGTTACGGCAGTCAGTTACAACCTCAAAACTACAAGGAGATGCAGAAGGCTAAACTGAGAGATGCTTGAGTAAAAAAGACAACGTAATTGAATAACAGTGGAGAAAATAATTCTCTTAAGATTTCATAATGGACAATTAATAGTGTATAGGTGCAGGCATGGCTGTGTGGTTAAGAAGCTTGCTTTGCAGCCTCATTGTTTTAGGTTCAGTTCCATTGCATGGCATCTAGAGCAAGTGTTGTTCTATAAGAGCTTCTGACTGACCAATACAATGGGAGTCAATTTCATGGACAGAAATGGTGTGAAAGACTGTCATATATATTATACGAGCAAAACGCACCCCCACGTCCAATGGACGGTGCTGAGTTGTCAAATATTTAATCCCAATTTTTTCAAAACAATTTGTCCGACTGTCCCTTTGAGAAACACTGATTTAACCTAAATTTGAGACACCAGTAAAAGAAGAAATAAGGATAGACTTTTTTTCTATTCCAAGAAAAACAATTTTACAAATGCACGTTCCCACAGCTTTATCGATTGCATTCTCACCTGGAATCGATTTTTGTAATTTTTTCAAGACTTATACACGCCCTGATACTGTCGGTATCTACATATCAAATTTCAGTGCAATCGGATGGAGGATGCCCGAGATCCTAGAAGACACACACACAGACAGACAGACCAGATTTTATATAATAGATATATATATATATCTTATACAGGACTCACCATGTCCACCTCCCCACTGCACACAAGGATTCAGAAACTTGTTGATCGAAAAACAACGAACATGAACATCATGCTTTGGCCACCAAATGGTGCCATACTCTCTTTAGCTGCCATCCTAAATGTGGACCATACTCTCAAACCCACAAATGTAAACATATCACGTATTTATATGTAGGCAGAATACAAACCACTGCCTGAACCCACCTTCCCTAAAAAACTCATTCTAAGAATGACTATACCCATCGGATAAAATAACCTGAATCTTGGAAGGCAACATATGAAATCTATATATGTCTATATATATATTTTTTTCCCTTTTATATACTTTACCATTTCTACAAAGTTGTACTCCTCTCACACTATAATGTTTGCTCCTATTCTTCTTATGCCCTCTTCAATAAGAATATACTGTACCTATTGGTAACTGATTCTAATGTATATGTGTGTGTGTGTGTGTGTGGATGTGATGACAAGTGACTGAGGTCTTTGGCAATATGCTGTATTTGAGAAGACTCATCAAACCAAGTGAAATCATAGCTGTGGCCGTTGCCGGTGTCATGTAAATGGCACCTGTGCCAGGTGCCACGTAAAAAGTGTTAAGAAGGGCATCCAGCCATAGGGAACCTTACCAAATCAGAATGGGACTTTGTGCAGCTCTCCGGCTTACCAGTTCCAGTCAAACTATCTGATCCATGCCAGCATGGAAAGTGGACATTAAATGATGATTATATATACATACACACACATTATATATATAACACACATTATATATATATATATATAATGTGACTATCAGATGTTGCACATCACTGGTTGCAATGCATTTTGCATTGTTCTTACCCTTTGAAATATGCCACTGTGCTGGCTAGATGAATAGGCCAACATTTCCCCTGGTTGAAAAGGGGAACATAGTGTAAAATTATCCATTTTTTCCTGTCCTTGTTTTTGTATACATTCGCTGCTTTCTTCCAAGGAATCTAATGCTCTTAGCTTAGTTTTTCCTTGGGGCTGGCCAGATTGGAACAATCTCAAGTATAATCAGCTGAAATTGCGAGAATAATCTGGTGCTTGACTGAGGAAAGAAAACTTTGAATGGCCTGTCCTTGTTTTCTTTGTATCGTCTATCTGGATGTTTTGTTGTCCCTTTTTTGTGTCACCTACCTGTCCAGATGTTTTGTGTTCATGTCCCATTTTGTTTTATTTTTATATATATATATACTGAGACTTAACCTGACACCCCACGGTTGTGAAGCAAACTTCTCAACCACACCAGCACACCTGTGCCTATACAAGAAATTTCAGTTAAAGCAACTCAGTGGAGCCAACCATCTCCTAACAAAGACGAGAGTGTATATTTATAGACACCAAATAATTTCTCCTTACCTCAGCCAACAATACAATACGTTTTCCATCAGGCCAAATGATGTGATCCACTTGTGAGCGTACTTTTTCCCATGTTAGCTCTGGGGTATGCAGGCTACCCTGGAAGAAAATAAAAAATTGACAATAATTACATTTGCTATTAAGCAATTTCTATATTTTTCACTTATTCAACACGCTTGTCTTCAAGAAGGACATTAACAGGACAATCATGCTTGGACTAAGTTTTATACTATTTTTCTTGTCTAATACAAGATCACCTACTCTAATGCCCCCTCCCCTCTAAAAAAAGAGATTTTTTTTTAGTCTTGCAAGAACTTGATGAACCTGTCAGTGCAGGTGCCACTTAAAATCACCTGGTCCACACTGTAAAGTGGTTGGAACTTGGAAGGACATCCAGCTGTAAAAACCTTGCCACAACTGACCTCACCTGTGCTTGTGCCATGTAAAAAGCACTAAGTCCACTCTGCTGAGTGGTTCGTGTTAGGAAGGGCATCCCACTGTAAAAACCTTGCCAAAACAAACCTCACCTGTGCTTGTGCCATGTAAAAAGCACTAAGTCCACTCTGCTGAGTGGTTGGTGTTAGGAAGTGCATCCAGTCGTAAAAACCTTGCCAAAACTGACCTCGCCTGTGCTTGTGCCATGTAAAAAGCACTAAGTCCACTCTGCTGAGTGGTTGGTGTTAGGAAGGGCATACAAAAGTCCTGCCAAAACAGCTACAGAAGTCTGGTGCAGGCTTCTGCTTGGCTGGCTCTTGTCAAACCATCCCACCCTTGCCAGTATGGAAGGTGAAAGTTAAACAATGATGATAATCGGTTACCAGAGAGAAACCAAGTACCTCTGTTCAATAACAGTTGGTTGATTTATCCAGTCATACTTTACATTGTATACATGTGTGTGTATGTACACATATATGTATGCACATATGGTGTGTGTGTATGTATGTGTATATATATATATATTATATATATATATATATATATATATACATACATACACACAAGTCCTCATGTCACATGAACCAGTCCTTAAACCCTTGGCATAGTGATTCTCAACCAGGGTCCATGTAAGATTTTGCTTTTTTTTCTACAATACATGAAATGTTTTTAACAATTTTTTTAATACAATTCCTAATAATATTTAGTCTTTTAAATACAGTAGGATTTTTTTTATATACATTGAACAGGGACAAGAGAATGAAGTAAGAACTACAGGGGTTTATAGGCAATAAGTGGTTGAGAAGCACTGATTCAGTACTTAAACTGGCCTAAAAGATGCACAAGCATATAAGAAGCACCTCAGTCACAGCAGTGCATTTTCAGCAAAAGTGGTTTATGAAAAACAACAGAAGTCCAGATTCGTATATAGGACCTGAGCGAGTGTTTTGAAATAAATTTTTTTTTTTTAGGAAGACAGTGCATATTATATGCCATTAAATATAAGAATTAAATAGCTTAAAAATATTCATATATCATAATTATTCAATTTCTAAAGAAAAACCATTCCTATGAATTCCACAAGAAATACGAACAACTTCTTCAATATAATCTACCTTTGTTGGAAGTTACTGAGATTTTTACTCTAAATATCTCCATTGTTTGCTGTTTAGGCTAAATCCTCATAAACAAATAACTAGAAAAAAAAAAATAATAATATAATATATTTATCAGGTTTCAGACATGAGCTTCCTTTGACTTTAAAACAAGAATGTAATATACTATTGCCAACATACCACATCAATTTCTGTGTTGGAATGGCCCATATTACACACAATACAGCCATTTTTCAAGCGGTCAAGATGCTCTCGGGTTACAACATTCTTATTGCCTAGAAGAAAAAAAAGCAAAGAAGATGACAAGAGAATTACAGACATTTTGTGTCACCGACTAATTTATATATGTGCATGTATGCATGTGTGTATATGCATGCATATATGTATGTGTAGGAATATGAGCATATTTATATTCTTATCTTTTACTTGTTAGCCATTAGACAGTGGCCATGCTGGAGCAATGCCTTGAAGAAGTTTTAGTCAAATGAATTGTCCTGATACTTGTTCTATTAGTCTCTTTTGCTGAACCACTAATTCACGGGGATGTATAATAAACGAACATTGGTTGCCAAGTGGTAGTTGAGGACAAACACAGATGCAAAGACATACAGATATATACATATGACAGGCTTCTTTCAGTTTCCATCTAAATTCACTCACAAGGCTTTGGTCGACCTAAGTCTATAATAGAAGACACTTAGCCAAGGTGCCACACACTGGGACTGAACCCAGAACCATGTGGTTGAACTTCTTACCACACAGGCATGCTTGCATGTAGCTGCTATGTATGTATGTGTATATATGTGTGTGTGTGTGCATATGTGTGTGTGTGTATCAACCTCTTTCTCATATATATGCTAAAAATGCGAGCATGGAAACTAATTCTTCTGTAACAGGAGAAAGTCAATTGGAGAGATAGCAAATTATTCAGCAATTAACTCTTTCATTATCATATTTCTGTTGAGATGTTCTGTGTTTGTTTCAATTACTTTAAATATAACAAAGAATTTAGTAGAATCACTTAGCTATCATTAAGCTAGTGTTAGGAACATAAATTGTGACTAATGTTTGGTGGAAGATTTCAATTAAGAACTTATGAAAAGAAGACATTTGTACTACAGAGCCAGTGGCAATTTCTGCCAGGTTGGTATCAAAAAGGTTAAGAATTGTTTCTCTATTATATATTTTAACACTTTTGTTACCATATTTCTGTTGAGATGCTCTGTGTTTCTTTCAATTAATTTTAAATGTAACAAAGAATTTAGTAAAATCAGTTATCATTAAGCTAGTGTTAGGAACATAAATTGTGACTAAGGTTTGGTAGATGATTATTAATTCAAAACTTTTGAAAACAAGACATTTGTACCACAAAGCCAAAGGTGGTTTCGACTAGAAACCAAGAGGTAATTCTGCTCAACTAACACACTATGAATCTCTTTGTATATGGACAAGTTTGCGTTCACATATATCTATGACATCATCATCGTTTAACGTCCGCTTTCCATGGGTTAGATGATTTGACTGAGGTCTGGTGAACCAGATGGCTGCACCAGGCTCCAATCCGAACTGGCAGAGTTTCTACAGCTGGATGCCCTTCCCAACTCCAACCACTCCGAGAGTGTAGCGGGTGCTTTTGCGTGCCACTGGCACAAGGGCCAATCAAGTGGTACTGACAATGGCCACGCTCAGATGGTGCTTTTTATGTGCCACCTGCACAGGAGCCAGTCCAGCGGCACTGGCAACAACCTCGCTTCGAATGTTTTTCATGTGCCACCAGCACAGGTGCTAGTAAGGTGACGCAGGTAACGATCACACTTAAATGGTGTTTTTTAACGTGCCATCAGCATGGAGGCCAG
>NC_042999.1:153828128-153830628 GCF_006345805.1 Octopus sinensis
GTTCATTTTGCAATAATGTAATTCTAGGTTCAATCTCACATCACAGTAACTCAGGTAGAAGTACAAGCTTGGCCAAATGTCGTGAATGGGTCTGAAATTTTAATAAACTTTTTTAATTACTTTCTTTTTGATTTTTCACACCCATCCTATTTCAATGCCAAGGTAATCAACCTCAACAGAAGGAACAGAAAAAAAAAAAAAAAACTAAAAAAAAAAAAAACTCTGCAACTCTGATTTACCTGTGCAGGTGATAAGGATGTCGATTTGACGTACAACTTCATTGAGTTTAACGACTCTGAAACCATCCATGCTGTTGGGAAAAAAATAAAATTAATTACAATAAATTAACGAGTGACAAGAGAACATGTAATAAAACAGAGTAGCTGTGGTGCAACTGTAATAAACAAAAAAAAAGATACAAAGAAACAAAAATCAACGTTATAGGCGCAGGAGTGGCTGTGTGGTAAGTAGCTTGCTAACCAACCACATGGTTCCGGGTTCAGTCCCACTGAGTGGCATCTTGGGCAAGTGTCTTCTGCTATAGCCCCGGGCCGACAATGCCTTGTGAGTGGATTTGGTAGACGGAAACTGAAAGAAGCTGTCGTATATATGTATATATATATATAATGTATGTGTGTGTGTTTGTGTGTGTGTGTTTGTCCCCCTAGCATTGCATGACAACCGATGCTGGTGTGTTACATCCCCGTCACTTAGCGGTTCGGCAAAAGAGACCGATAGAATAAGTACTGGGCTTACAACAAATAAGTCCCGGGGTCGATTTGCTCGATTAAAGGCGGTGCTCCAGCATGGCCACAGTCAAATGACTGAAACAAATAAAAGAATAAAAGAAAGAATTACCTTCATTAAACTCAAAAGGTGGAATCTTTGAGAAAATAGAACAAGAAGATTACTTTTCCATACTTAACCATAAGGGGTCTAAGATCATGAACTTGTGAGGACAATAATACATGGTAATGTTCATGCCATTCATAAGGGTGCAGCTGTAGCTGTGTGGTAAGAAGCTTGCTTCCCAACAACATGGTTTTGGGTTCAGTCCCACTGCCATGGCACCTTGGGAAAGTGTCCACTATTATAGCCCTGACCCAACCAAAGCTTTCCAGTTGGGCTTGGTAAATGGAAAGTGTGTGGAAGACTGTTGAATTGGACACTGTCAAACTGTACAACCCAGGCTAGCATGTGAAACAGCAGTTAAATCATCACCATCATTTAACATCCGTTGTCCATGCTGGCATGGGTTGGATGGTTTGATCAAGGCTGGTACGCTGGAGGGCTGCACCAAACTCCAGTCTAATTTGACATGTTTTCTATGGTTAGATGCCCTTCCTAATGCTGACCACTCTGAAAGTATAATGAGTGCTTCTACATCCCACCGGCATGGGTGCCATTTGAGTGACACCAGTATCTGCCATGAATGTTATTTTGCTCAGCTTGATGGGTCTTCTCAAGCATGACATAATGCCAACGGTTTGTGTTATGCTAAGATGTGGTACACAGTACCAGAATCATTGACTCAAGTCAAATATGAAAAGAGCACTCAGAGAGCGCAAACTTCTGCCAAGGCAACACTACGACCACTCAATCATTAGCCAAGAGATGATTTTTAAAATAAGAATATCTGAAATAAACTTGAATGCTCTCACAAACGAGAATACTAAAAATGAACCCAACCACTCTCAAAAATTAAGTAAAAAAAACAAAAAAAACAGGAAAAGTAATCAAGAATCCTTGTCAGGTACCAGATCGATCCAAAAATCTAAACAGTCATGAGGCCAAACATCCCTGAAAACTATATCAGAATCCATCCAGCGGTTCTTGAGATATCTTCTCCACAGACAAACAAACAAACTGAAAACAATACCTCTACCTTTGCTAAGGTAGAGGTAATAAACTACTTAGTAATGTCCAGGTAACTGCATAAGTGGGGAGTAGACTGGTTAGTTTATGTTGGTATAGAGTTGTATAAGTTGTAATAATAAAGTCAAACCAAATTTTGATATTTTCAAATCATTATGTACATTTCATGTCTATGTAATATGGAAAGTGGATGTTAAACAACGATGTTGATATTCTAGAAATGTTTTAACTGATGAAGGTTTTACATAATGGATACATTTCCTATTATATATAATGCAAACCTGAAACACTCATATTAAATGATTTACCAATGTCACTACTTGGTTTGACTTCATCATTACAACTTACACACCAATGTATGTGAAAGTGCTTGCATGTCTTTTGTCTTGACATTAAATGACTGTTGTAAATGTTATTCATCATCATCATCATTTAATGTCCGTTGTCCATGCTGGAATGGGTTGGACAATTTGACTGGGTTGGCATGCTGGAAGGCTGCGCATGGTTTTTTATAGCTGGATGCCCCTCCTAAGGCCAAGCACTTCGACAGTGTAATGGGTGCCACTGGCACGGGTGCCATTTGTGCGACACTGGTACCTGCCACAACTGCAATTTTGCTTGGCTT
>NC_042999.1:153836526-153924026 GCF_006345805.1 Octopus sinensis
CATTTTCAAAAACATCTAGACAAGCTGCTTTCCGGGATCCCAGATGAACCCACTGCAAGATACGAAGGTAACCTAAGGGCAGCAGCTACAAACTCTCTCTTAGATCAGTGGCCAGCCACGGCAAACTGGACTTAGAGAGGGTAGCAACAAGGGCGGTGCCCCAGCATGCCTCAGCCGGATGGCTGAAAAAGTAAAAGAGTAAAAGAGTATATATATATACATATATATATACATATATACATATATACATATACATATTACATATACATATACATATATACATATACATATATACATATACATATACATATATACATACATATATACATATATAACATATACATATACATATATACATATACATATATATATATATATATACATATATATAATATACATATATACAATAATATATATATATATATACATATATATTATATACATATATACATATATATATATACATATATATATATATACATATATACATAATATATATACTATATATATATACATATATACATATATATATATACATATATACAATATACATATACATATATACATATACATATACATATATACATATACATATATATTATATACATATATATATATATATATATATATATACTTTATTAGTTTTGGAAACTGTCTGATGAATGGGAATGTGAAACTGAGTAACAGCTTTTGTGATATTTTTTGCTTTTTAATAAATCATATTACTCTACCTTTGATATTCAAGTACAATTTTTTTCCACCTCGTTTCACATTTATGAGCTTACTCTGGTGTGTGTGTGTGTATATATATATATATATATATATGTGTGTGTGGGGGGGGGGGTCTTTGCAGTTGTCTTTAACCATCACTTGGCAGCTGGTGTTGGTTTGTTTATATCACTGATCACTGTAACTTAGTGATTCAGCAAAAGAGACCAACACAGAATAAGCACAAGGCTTAAAAAAAGTAAGCACTGGGGTGGATTTGTTTGACTAAACTCTTCAAAGTAGTGACCCAACATGGCTGCAGTCCAATGACTGAAGTAAGTAAAAGGTAAAAGGCAGTGTGTGTGTGTGTGTGGTATACATGAGAGAGAAAGAGAAAAAAAAAAAAAAGGAACAATACAAAATAGTTGTCATGACATAAGGTGAGTGAGAATAAATTTTATTTATGGGGTCAGGAGTAAAAGTGAAAACTTACCAAGCTTGCAGAGCACAAATAGGGTCAATTTCAGTAACCATCACTACACAGCCCATACCCTTCAGAGCTTGAGCACAACCTTTCCCAACCTAAAAGTAATAAGAGAGAGAGGGATTAGATAACATATAATACATATTTATAACAGGCTTTCTGACATTTACCGAAAGAGCAAATCAATATAGATGTGTGTGTGTGTTTATGTCCCAGTAACTTAGCGGTTTGGTAACAGAGACCAATAGAATAAGTACTAAGCTTACAAAGAATAAGTCCTGGGGTCGATTTGTTCGACTAAAGGCAGTGCTCCAGGTGGGCGCAGTCAAATGAATGAAACCAGTAAAGGAAATCCTTAACAAACTGAAGTTTGAAACATTTCTATGGAAGGTTTTAATTTGGATCACTTTAACCCTTTCGTTACCAACCTGGCTGAAACCACCCCTGGCTCTGTAGTACAAAGTTTTGAATTAAAATCTTCCACCAAACCTTAGTCACAATTTATGTTCCTAACACTAGCTTAATGATAACTAAGTTATTTTACTAAGTTCTTTGGTATATTTAAAATTAAATGAAAGAAATACAGAGCATCTCAAAATAAGGGTTAAAATGGGGAATTTATATTACAGAACCAGGAGCAGTTTCATGACCAGTTGGGCTATCTAAATATTGGTTTCAAATTTTGGCACAAGACCAGGGACTTGTGGGGGGGGGGGGCACTAGCCAATTACATCAACCCCAGTGTTTAACTAGTCCTTACATAAAGCCAGAAGAAATGATGTTAAACATTTTGTCCCGCATGTTAACGATTCTGCCAACTCATGACCGTAATAACAACAGAGTCAAATTTTGGCAGAAAGACAGCAATTTCAAGAGGAGGAGACATATTTAAATATTAAATGCTTTCTATCATCAAAACATGCCTGTCTACCTTCAAAGTACCTTTGTTGTTTTCAGCTAAAAGAATCATGTCGGGCCAAAGCAGGTTTCCATTCATTTAGTATTCTAGTAATTGATTTCTGACATGGACCCAGGCCTCGAGAAAGGGCATAGTTGATTATGTCTACCCACCATTTGGCTGGTATTTAATTTTATTGATTGTGTACTGATGAATAGCAAACTTGACCTTAGTAACAGCTGAACTCAGAACATCAAAAGCTGAAATAACAGAAAAGCTATTATGTTTACTGCTCTAAATATTCTGCCAATTACCATTAATACAGCATTTTAATATTAATCACCTTCATAGGGCAACAAAGCTGGCAAAATCATTAGCATGCCAAGCAAAATGCTTTAGTGGCATCTCACATGTCTTCACATTCTGAGAGCAAATTCCACCAAGGTCGACTTTGCTGTTCACCCTTTCAAAGCACTGGGATCAATGTACTCAACTTAACCAACTCCCTTGGAATTGCTGGCTTTCAACCAAAATTTTAAACCATTATCATTATTATTATTATTATCATTACTAAGTTGGTGAGCTGGCAGAAATGTTAGCATGCCGGGCGAAATGCTTCGCAGTATTTCGTCTGTCTTTACATTATGAGTTCAACTTTGCCTTTCATCCTTTCGGTGTCAATCTAATCGAGTGGCCCAGGAATTGTGCCTAGGGTAGAAAAGATTATTATTATTATTACTAAGGTTGCGAGCTGGCAGAATCGTTAGCACATGAGGCAAAATGCTTAGTGGTATTTCATCTGCCATTATGTTCTGAGTTCAAATTCCACCAAGGTCGACTTTGCCTTTCATCCTTTCGGGGTCGATTAAATAAGTACTAGTTACGCACTGGGGTTGATGTAATCGACTTAATGTGTTTTTCTGTCCTTGTTTGTCCTCTCTGTGTTTATCCCCTTGTGGGTAGTAAAGAAATAGGTATTTCATCTGTTTTTACATTCTGAGTTCAAATTCCGCAGAGGTTGACTGTGCCTCTTATTCTTTCAGCAGTGACAAAATAAGTACCAGTTGAATACTGGGGTCAATGTAATTAACTTACCCACTCCCCTGAAGTTGCTGGCCTTGTGCCAAAATTTGAAACCAATACTAATTACATTCATAATCTTGACAGTCTTGTTTACTTTTTTGCAGTCTGGGCTCCTGAAATACAGCTGATTGCATGTCTGATGTATCATCTTTCTTTGTTAAATCATTAAGTTTAATGAAGTGACCCCAAGTTTGCCCTTGGCTGTCTCTACAGACAATATCTCCCACAAAGTCATAGCATTCTTCAAATACAGTTAGGGTGCGTGTGTAGTTAAGAAGGTAGCTTCTCAATCATGTGGTTTGGGGTTCAGTCCCTTGTGCAACACATTGGGCAGGTGTCTCTTATCAACCAAACAATGTTTTATGAGAGGATTTGGTAGATGGAAACTGAAAAAAGACTGTCATCATTATATATATATATATATATATATATATATATATATATATATATATATATATATATATATATATCAGTGAAGGCGCATGGCTCAGTGGTTACAGCATTGAGCTTACAATCGTAAGGTTGGGAGTTCGAATCCCGGACCGGCTGCATGTTGTGTTTTGAGCAAGACACTTTATTTCACGTCACTCCAGTTCACTCAGCTGTAGAAATGAGTTACAACAGCACAGGTGCCAAGCTGTATAGGTGTTTACCTTTCCCTTGGATAACACTGGTGGCATGGAGAGGAAAGGCTGGTATGCATGGGCGACTGCTGGTCTTCCATAAACAACCTTGCCCGGACTTGTGCCTGGGAGGGTAACTTTCTAGGTGCAATCCCACGGTCAGTCATGACCGAAGGGGGTCTCAATATCAATATATATAGTTGAGATTTACAGAAAAACAAAAGACAAAGACATGTGTATAAACAAGAAACAGGTGTATTAGTTTAATTCTCGGGAAGGTGAGAAAGTCTTTTATGCTTTGAGCCTACGCTCTTGAGAAGAAAGGAACACAAGGAAATAAACAGAGAGCGAATAAAAAGAATAAATGTGTGTGTGGCCAATGTCAGTATTAGCCTGGTGTGCTAACATTTCTTATTTCTTTATTGTCCACAAGGGGCTAAACATAGAGGGGACAAACAAGGACAGACAAAGGGATTAAGTCGATTACATCGACCCCAATGCATGACTGGTACTTAATTTACCGACCCTGAAAGGATGAAAAGCAAAATTGACCTTGGCGGAATTTGAACTCAGAACATAAAAACAGATGAAATACCACTAAGCATTTCACCCAGCATGCTAATGTTTCTGCCAGCTCACTGCATGTCCAGGATTGATATGTTGCTTGATAGGTTAGTCCACATTACTCTGTGAGGAGTATATGGCTGGTTTCCTGGCTTGTCTGGCATATACATTATTCCCCGGATGGGGTGCTGGTCCACTGCAGGGTTTACCAGCTGAGCAGACTGAAGCAATGTGAAATGGAGTGTTTTGCCCAAGGACATAATGCACCGCCTCATCCTGGAATCAGAAACCCAATCTTATGATCACAAGTCCAACATGCTAACCACTAAGCCATGTGCCTGCAACTGTTGCGCAACAGACTGGGAGGCTATTACACTGCAGAGAAGCAAGAAGGAGTTGCTAACAGGAAGGACACCCAGTCATAGAAAACTGTGCCCAAATGTATTCTTGTGAAACTCCTGCAAGTATGAGAAAGTAAACAAAGAGATGATGATATGTTAGGCATAACAGTGCCCACCACCTGTACAAGCCCTCTCACACTGTAGACACCATCTACATAGCATAATTGAGACTAGCAAAATCATGTCTTTTGTCTAAACTAACCAAAACCCTTAATTGACAACTATAATTTCTTCATGGTCAGACATTTTATATAAATTTACTTAAACTCATCTAAGACAAAATTCACCCTGTTCTTTCCTAACCATTAAAGACTCTCTCTCCGATTATTATCTATCCTCACTGCCAGATGGTAGACAAATTCATATTTATTTCTCATTTCTCAAGCCATTTCTAAGACAGGACTATCAATTAACTAAGAATATTTCATTTTCATTTTAAATAAATGAGCATTCCTCCATGTCAGTCAAATTCTAATATAAATTAAAACAGAAACAAATTTATTAGGCTTCACTGTAACATTATTTTTAACGTGATGTACATAAAAAGTGCCCAGTACACATTGTAAAACGGTTGGCATGAGGAAGGGAATCCAGCTGTAGAAACCACGCCAAGACTGATAATTGAAGCCTGGTGCAACGTTCCAGCCTGTCAGCTCCAGTCAAACTGTCCAACCCTTACCAGCATGGAAAACAGATGTTAAATAATGATGATTGATAGCATCTCAGAACTCATCTCTAAATATTTCTTATTAAGAAATATATATTTTCAGCTACACACACAGCCAGCCAAAAATATTGCTATACAGCAAGAAGCAATTATTTAAGTTATATAATACCATAACAACAGACAGATTTTATGTAGTGAAGAGAGCAGAGGCATTTTTTTTTTCCTTTTTAGATTGGAACCTTACAAACATTACAGTAAGATCAAACAGGTAGTGAAATAATTTAAAAGATAATTGGTGATTCACCATCATCATCATCATCAACATTTAACCCCATAACATTGGTTGATGTAAAGTTATGTGCTTTGTGCAATTGCTCTGAATCAGATGATGAAAATATATACGCAGAGCCCTATCTGTCATGGTTTTGTACCTATTTATGTACTGGTTGATATAAATATCCGCTATCACTCACAGAATCGCTAATAGAGGCCACCATGCAAATTTCAAGGATAGGTTTGTTAGACTCTTCATGTAATAGACGTAGGAATGGCTGTGTGGTAAGTAACTTGCTTACGAACCACATAGGTTCGGGTTCAGTCCCACTGCGTGGCACCTTGGGCAAGTGTCTTCTACTATAGCCTCAGGCTGATCAAAGCCTTGTGAATGGATTTGGGAGACGGAAACTGAAAAAAGCCCATCGTATATATATATGTGTGTGTGAGTGTATATGTATATATGTGTGTGTGTTTGTGTGTCTGTGTTTGTCCATCCCCAACATCACTTGACATAGATATGCAAGTCCTTTTTGCACCTGGATTTATAGCAATGTTATAAAACGGAGTTTAATGACCTGTTTCGAACTGAGCTCTTAATTACCATGGAAACACTTTTGATATTTATAAAATCAGTTCTTTCTCATTCACTCTTTCGACACACACATCTCAAAAGTTAATAGACACTCCTCATTACACCGTTGTGTCTGTGTAGAGACAATATTCACCACGATACCCAAACAAGTTAAACCATTAGAAAGTGTTCAAGGCATGTCTGACAAATACTAGATTAAGTATTTAAGTGCATCGAATGACATTTTGCTTCTAGAAATTAACCTTTACAAAAAACAATGTGTCTGTTTTACTTTGGAGGTGTCTGTGTATGTATTCATATTGCAGCACTTACTTCTCCATAGCCACAAATTAAGACTTGTTTTCCACCAAACATAACATCTGTAGTTCGCTTTAATCTAGAAAAGATAAGACAAAAAGATTAATACACAAGAACATTCAGTAAAGCAAAACAAAATGAAAGCAGGATATTTCATATATATATAAAAAAAGACAGAATTGTCTCTTATCACAAGAGACAATCATTGCCAGGACATTTGTGTTATCAAATCATTGTAACTTCTCTATAACCTACACAAATCAGATACGTATGATCACTCTAACAGCAGAGGTTTAATCAAATCTACCTGTTGGGTTTACATTTCAAGAATGTACTTGTTCAAGGTGGTGCACAATGGGACTTTTGGGTTCAGTTTCTCTGCAGCTCACCTTGGCAACTGTCTTCTATTATAACTTCAGGCAGGCTCATCAAAGCCTTGTAAATGGATATGGTAGATGGAAACTAAAAGAAGCCCACCAAATATAATATACATGTGTCTGCGCATCATGGTTTTGTTTTGGGATGGTTTCTATGCTCTTCCTAATGGAAGTGTACTGGACACTTTTTTCATGAAACTAATGATGTCACATTGCAATTTGCAAGACTATGTACACACACACACACTTGTTAATAAAAATAGTCAAATATTAACTACAGAATCATGCAACACATTTAAGAGTAACAAATTTATATTTACAGGCAAAAAGTAACATCAAAATCACTTCATCATAATATAGACATATGTGTGTATGTGTAGGAACTTAACAAATGGTTCTTAGAGACTGAAGGTTCTAATTTAAACATAAACAGTTTAACAAGCAACTGTTGTAGTCCAAGTGGCTTAGGTTTCAAAACAGTTAAATGTTTTTACTTGAAAGGACAGAAAGTGATGGTTTTACTTACGCGTCCAAAATAGATTCTCGACAGCTGTATAGGTTATCAAATTTGGTCTGAAATTCAGAAAAGAAGGTTAAAAAAATGATGTCCTTATAGATTTACTTCAATCTTTGGAATAATTGCAGAAGACTGCAAGCCAAAAATTCATCAACATAAAAATCAAATTATAAATTCTTCAGTGCAAATTACACACATACATTTTCTTCTTTTCTCTCTCTTTCTCTTTCTCAAAGACTCACTCACAAACTCATAATTATAGAGTTCTAATTGGTTCAGTTAATAGATGGCGAGTGAACTAAACAAAATTCTGAATAGTTATTTTTCTTGTCACTATCACTGAGTATGTAGCAAGACATCTGCCCAGATTTTTATATATATATATGTGTTGGTGGCACATTAAAGAAAAGCACCACCTGAATGAGGTTGATGCCTCCTGACTGGCTCCTGTGCCAGTGGAATGTAAAAAGCACCACCCAAATGTGGTCGATGCTAGTGACCCCTGACTGGCTCAAGTGCCGGTGGCATGTAAAAAAGCACCATGCAAATGTGGTCAATGCCAGAGCCTCCTGACTGGCTCCCATGCCGTTGGCACATAAAAAACACCATCCGAATGTGGTCAATGCCAGGGACCCCTGGCTGACTCCTGTGCCACTGGCACATAAAAAGCACCTGCTACACTCTCAGAGTGGTTAACGTTAGGAAGGGCATCCAGCTGTAGAAACTCTGCCAGATCAGATTGGAGCCTGGTGCAGCCTACTGGCTTTCCAGACATCAGTCAAACCATCCAACCCATGCCAGCATGGAAAATGGACATGAAACGATGATGATGATGTTGACTGACCTGTCTGCTTGGTGTTGAAACCACATTGGATTTCAACAGGACAGCCGATGATGGGACATTGTTGATTTAGAGAAATTTTATTGTGGCGTTTATGTAATTGTCTGTGAATTTCTCTTTTGGGTTGTTCTTTTGTATGGTTTCAAATTCTTCAGCGTATTGATAGAATCTCTGTGTTTAGGTCTTGTTTCTTTCTACTTTATTAAAATTTTATGGTTAAGAGACTATAAAGGTCATACATCTGATTGGATCTAGATTAAAGTTTTAGATTATTATTAACATCATTCACCATAAATTTAATGATTTACAAGGTGAGGCATTAGCTAGTAATTATATTACAGAGGATTTGTAACACACCACATAGTTCATTGGTTCACATGTAATAAAGTATGAACTACTGCGTTACCTACACAAACTGTAATAAGTATGTACTGTTGTCTGGCCAATATAAAATTCTTAACATTATTGTTATATTTGTGAATACATGTGATCTGAAGGATTTCTGGAGTAACTTTACTCAACAAAATGGGCAGTTTGGGGATCAGAGTGTCTCTCCAAGTCAAGCTGCTGCTTCACCATTTTGGGAGGTCCCAGCACAAGTACGACAGATGTGATTAGTATGTCACAAGAAAGAATTGCAAGGGAGATTCTTCAAGCTGAACAAACAAGCAGGAGACCTCAGGACAGAACAAAATCAAGATGTTTGGATAATATCCAGTTTCAATAGCTCATGCTTAGGAATCCATCCGAAAAGTGTGATGGCAGTTGCTTCTGATAGGACCCTATGAAGGAAGTGCTAGAGAAAATGGATGGATGGATAGATAAAGCATCATTGGAGACTGACCTTAGTAACTGAATCATTGACATTCATAGCAGGAACAGTGAGTTTTTTCGATTTGGAGAGTTGGTAGAGACGATGAACACCGGTGACGCTCTCTTCTACAATGCCTTTGATGCTGCTGAACATGGCAGGGTATCTCTTCAACATTAGATGGGTGGCGTCTCCACCATCATCAAGTATCTGCAACAAAGATTAGCAATGAACAATTTTAGCATTTATCGATCTGGTTGAGACAACACTTTTCCATACGAGTCATTCATATCTTAGAAAATTAGTGCAGAGATAATAATAATAATAATGATGATGGCACAAAGCCAGAAATTTTTAGGAGGGATGTGTATGTCGAATACCTTAACAGAGTGCTCTTTTATTTTTTCTTTCTTAGCAGCATTCACCCGGGGTGGGTTGAGCTGGCTTCAATTCATCCTCAATGCTGCATCTCTCACAAACGCCGACCAGACCTGGTGATTTGAGGCTAACGACTGCGTGATCTCCAACCACTCCTTATTTCAGCGGCGAACACCGTAGATATGGGAGCCTAGGTTGGGTTTCAGATCAGCCTTGACTGTCATCAGCCAGGTTTTTCGTTGTCCACCAACCCTGAAGGGGAGCTGAGGCAATTGCTTCGTAGATGAAGATCCTTCAAGCATTCCTCATGTACAGAGTGCTCTGCTGCTACTTTATTTTAATCAACCCCTAAGGGATGAAAGGAAAAGTTGCCCTTGGCAGGATTTCAACTCAGAATGTAAAGAGCTAGAACAATGAGTGCAAAGCATTGTTTGACCTGCTGAAGTGTAACTAATTAAGAGATGACGTTGAGGATATTCTCACTGATAACCACACACACACATATGTATGTGTGTATATATCTGTGCATGAAAATATTGCTGGGTATGGGGAAATATTACTTCACTTAAAAACAGGTGAGAGCTGGTACCAGGAAAGGCTGTAGAAAATCTGTCTCAACAAATGCAAGTATGGAAAGGTGGATGTTAAAATAAAGAGGAGTTCAACATAAAGCTGCCTCCCTCTCTACTGTTGTGCCACTCAGTCAAAGAGAGTTGGTTTTAGGAGGTATATGGCCACCTCACAAGTGCTGGTGCAAAGAAAAAAAATATGGAGCATCCAGTACATGACGTAAAGTGGTTGGCAGGAAGGACATCCATCTTTAGAAACCATGAAGTAAAAAAACACTGGAACACAACATAGTCCTTGGATCATCTGATCCTGTCAAACTGTTCAACCCATGACAGTCATCATCATCATCATCATCGTTTAGCGTCCGCTTTCCATGCTGGCATGGGTTGGACGGTGCAACTGGGGTCTGGGAAGCCAGAAGGCTGCACCAGGCCCAGTCTGATCTGGCAATATTTCTACGGCTGGATGCCCTTCCTAACGCCAACCACTCCATGAGTGTAGTGGGTGCTTTTACGTGCCACCGGCACGGAGGCCAGGCGAAAATAAATAATGATGATGATGATATTGATGGTATCAAACTTTTTATTCTCTGCCTCCTAAGGACAAAATTATGGCAAAATTAACATCATATTTTATATTTGCTATAAACTTTTACTCTGAACAATAACAGGTCTGTAACAAACAATTATTATTTATATCTAGAGTCTAGCTTAAAAATATAGAATGACTCAGGGTAGAGCAAAATGTTTTCTCATGAAGTGCTCACCCCGTTCTTAGAGTACATTTTACCAACAAGTCTGATTAGAAATTATTCAAAATGGTAGCTAAACAAATACAAAGGCCTACGGTAACTAATCTAAATAGCATTAAGAAATTCAACTCTCTTACTGCTTCTAGCCATTCGTATAGCAGCTAAAAACAGTTTAAAATTCCTGTGAGATAAGTCTGCAAAGAATGAATGTGTTTTCTCAAACAAATAAAATAGATAAAGGTATAAAAAGCTACTGAATGAAATTATTTGTAGAATATAAACTAAGAGGAATTAAATTTTGGCAATAAAGCTGTGCATTTAAATGGAAAAAAAAAAGTGTGTGTGTGGGGGAAGTGGAGTGGTAGAACTTCATTTTTGTATTTGGTTTGCAAGATTCTTGATGTGAATTTGTGTGATGAAACAAATCTTGTGTCTTGGGAAGGTCATTACACCAATAATGATAATACATGTACTGGTTCAATATCACTTCTCCACTGTTACTCAGTTGGTTAGATATCTAACCAGCTAATGAATCAATCGTTTGTTTAATGTGCTGAGTAAGAACTTTGACTAACAAACAACTAATTAGCACATTAAATGAATGATTGAGTACTTAGATATTTAACCAATTGACTAACAATAAAGAAGTGATACAAAACCAATGCATGTGTTATTATTGGGGTAGTGGCCCTCCCAAGACACAAGATAAGTGGTAGTATGTAGCGACTACGAAAAAAAAAAAAGCTTGTAATAAAATTTGTGTGTTGCTGAAAAGGGAATCTTTGATGTTAGGACAAGGAGCTTGTTTGAAGAAATGAGAGGTTTATCTGGAAAGCTATAAACTTTTCAACACAACTCAGATTTCTTTCTCCATCTCATCACTCACACAAACTTATTTTATGCAATTAATCCAGTTGTTCCTGATTCTGGACAGCTGTCGCAAATAAATTTAGAGGAGGTGAAGAGAAGGCCAGGGCACTATCTGTAAGATTTATGTATGTTAACCGGTGTGAAGTAGATTTTCCAGACGTACAAACCATGTTTGGCTGCCAGTGTTCGTTGTTGATACATTTGTCGATACCCCACCAAAAGTCTTCTTCGCTTTCGCCTTTCCAGGCAAACATAGGGAACCCACCTTCAGCCAGTGCAGCAGCGACTTCGTTCTGTGTTGAAAATGGAAAAGAAAAAAACAATAATTATAATTAACGAGAGAAAATGAAATATAAAGTTTTTTGAGGATTTGTAAATTCTATGTTGAATGAAAAAATGTAATTGAAATAATATTTTAAGGATTTTTTTTACCCTTTAGTATTTAACCCTTTCGTTACTGTATTTATTTTGAGATGTTCTGTGTTTCTTTCAATTACTTTAAATATAACAAAGAATTTAGTAAAATAACTTTGTTATCATTCAGCTAGTATTAGGAACATAAATTGTGACAAAGGTTTGGTGGAAGATTTTAATTCAAAACTTATGAAAACAAGACATTTGTACTCAGAGCCAGAACCAGTTTCAGCCGGGTTGGTAACAAAAGGGTTAAACTGGTTATACCCGGCCAAAATATTGTTCCTGTTTCATGTTTGAACTGGCCAGATCCAGGCCTCTCACACCTACCTGACAATGCTAGTCAAAAAGCTATACAGTCACATCACTGAAATCTGAAGGTTACAAGATAATACAGGATAAATTCAGAGCAATATGAATAAATAAGCATTGTGTTTGACAGAATTATTTGAATGCCAGAGGGTTATATTTCAAAGTATTCAAAACATTTAAAGTAATTTTTAATAATTTAAAGTGCTAAGTTGAATAACAAAACAAATATATATCCTTCAGATAAAGTGTCGTGAAGTGGGAGTGAACCTGGAACCATGTGGTTGGGAAGCAAACTTCTTACCATACAGCCACACCTGTGCTTATATAAATAAATATTATCAATATCACATACTTAATGTGTTGTTAAATGCTAAAGAGCAGTAGTATTTTGTCTAAAGGAGACCCATTTCAAGTTGTATGGAGTTGAAAACTACAGCATACAGGACAACTACATTTCAGAACGTTGCAATTTTTTAAACACCATGCATCGTTAGAGGGAACTTCCTTAGACAAAATACTACAGCTTTGTATATGACATTGATAATGTCATATACATTGGTAATGTCTACATTATTGAGCACTACAAACACAACATCTGAGTATATATATATATATATATGTATGTGCGCATGTGTATGTTTTCAAGTCTCCTCTGGTCCTGTGCCGGTGGCACATAAAAAAAACCCACTACACTCACAGAGTGGTTGGCATTAGGAAGGGCATCCAGCTGTAGAAACACTGCCAAACCAGACTGGAGCCTGGTGCAGCCTCCATGGCTTACCAGACCTCGGTTGAATCGTCCAGCCCATGCTAGCATGGAAAACGAACGTATGATGATGATGATGATATATATATATATATATATATGTAGCATGGAGAACGGACGTTAAACGATGATGATGATGATGGTGATGATATATATATATATATGTATATATACACCAGTAATCCTTTGACTATCGCAGGTGTTATGTTCCTAAAACCCTTGGTGATTAGTGAAAATCCGGGAAGTAGAAACAGTACTGTAGATTATTTTAAAATCATTTTCAAAATTTACTCTTTTACTTGTTTCAGTCATTTGACTGCGGCCATGCTGGAGCACTGCCTTTGGTCGAGCAAATCGACCCCGGGACTTATTCTTTGTAAGCCCAGTACTTATTCTATCGGTCTCTTTTTTGCCGAACCGCTAAGTGACGGGGACGTAAACACACCAGCATCGGTTGTCAAGCAATGCTAGGGGGACAAACACACACATATATATACATATATACAACGGGCTTCTTTCAGTTTCCGTCTACCAAATCCACTCACAAGGCATTGGTCGGCCCGGGGCTATAGCAGAAGACATTTGCCCAAGATGCCACGCAGTGGGACTGAACCGGAACCATGTGGTTGGTTAGCAAGCTACTTACCACACAGCCACTGTATATATTTATTTTATTATAAATGCAAAACAACACCATGGACAAATTGACGTAAGCTTAAATAATAAACTGTGATAGGTGAACCGTGATTGATATGGTGAGGGATTACTGTATATATATACATATGTACATACACACATACATATAAATGTAATATTTTACAAAAAAAAATTACTTTATATGCAATTAGTAATAAATTAGGTAGATGGTGATCATACAGAGTCCATGGTTTGCTTTGTGCCCAACAAACAATACTGTGTGTATGTGTCTAATACACACACACACCACAAATAAAAACACAAAAACACACCAGATTTTGTATTATTCTTTTCCCATCCATTATACACTAAATTACTATTTTCAAAGCTTTTCAAAGAGGTAATGCTAATAACAGAATTTGCAGTTTTAATGCATAAATCCGCGGCAGAGCTCAATAATGCATTACAAACGATACCTAATTTATAACGACAAACATCATGCAACGTAGAAGAAAGTGATTGATTATAGATGGCCCTGTAATTCAATAGCAAAATTAATACTTGATACTGTTTATTTCTTACATCTGTTCTCTCATTTAACTAAAGGCTCTTTTGCATCTCGGTGCATTATCAGAGAACACAATATGATATGTGTAGTATTACATCTGAACAATGATAATGGACAGCATATTTGATTTTCACACAGAAATCTTTATCTCTCTTTCCAGCACCACACAAATTGTTCTCACGCACTCTTGTGTCATTTGAGCAGTCAATCTCCACCTACAGCAAGAAACCTGTTCCTGTCCCTTCTGCTCGCTACACTTTAATCTTTCATCTCCTATAATTTATTTTTAACTACCCACAAAGGGCTAAACACAGAAGAGACAAACAAGGACAGACAAACAGATTAAGTCGATTACATCGAGCCCATAGTATAACTGGTACTTAATTTAGCGACCCCGAAAGGATGAAAAGCAAAGTCGACCTCGGCGTAATTTGAACTCAGAACGTAACGGTAGACGAAATACCTATTTCTTTACTACCCACAAGGGGCTAAACACAGAGAGGACAAACGGATTAAGTCGATTACATCGAGCCCAGTGTGTAACTGGTACTTAATTTAGTGACCCCGAAAGAATGAAAGGCAAAGTTGACCTTGGCGTAATTTGAACTCAGAATGTAACGGTAGACGAAATACCTATTTCTTTACTACCCACAAGGGGCTAAACACAGAGAGGACAAATGGATTAAGTTGATTACATCGAGCCCAGTGTGTAACTGGTACTTATTTAATCGACCCCGAAAGGATGAAAGGCAAAGTCGACCTTGGCTTAATTTGAACTCAGAACGTAACGGTAGACGAAATACCTATTTCTTTACTACCCACAAGGGGCTAAACACAGAGAAGACAAACAAGGACAGACAAACGGATTAAGTCAATTACATCGAGCCCAGTGCGTAACTGGTACTTAAT
Source organism: Octopus sinensis (assembly GCF_006345805.1). NCBI lineage: Eukaryota > Metazoa > Mollusca > Cephalopoda > Octopoda > Octopodidae > Octopus > Octopus sinensis. The sequence continues at coordinate 153,851,840 of NC_042999.1, forward strand.
TTAGCGACCCCCAAAAGGATGAAAGGCAAAGTCGACATCGGCGTAATTTGAACTCAGAACGTAATGGTAGATGAAATACAGCTACGCATTTTGTCCGGTATGCTAATGTTTCTGCCAGCTCGAAAACTACCTCCAATTTTATCATAGCCAAAAAACTTCAACTCCGACTCCTCTTTGTTGTAGTCTACATATCTCATAAAGCATATGCATGCACTTGTACTTTGAGTAGGCCTATATGTTATAACTAGTTTATATCTCTTATTATAAAAGGCAGATCTTATCTGCCTCCCTTTGGGAGTTATACAAATCTACAATATAGGATTTCTTCAATTACAATTTACCTAGCAATTTTAAGAGTACAATGCATCGCGTCATGCCAGGTCCAGTTTTTAAAATTTAAACTCCAATTAAGCAAAATTTACAGAAAACTCACATTCTGGTGTGTGTGTCAAATGCTTTTCTTAGTCTGGTTTACACCACACGCAAACGCACACACACAGTGGGCAACGAATAAAGTGAAACTAGATGTAATATTTAAAAAGAAAGCAGCAAACAGAAACAAATAAATACATAATGATTTACTCCTCACACAATTTCTTCAATTACACTTTACCTATGATTTTTCAAAGAACTTTCATTGGTTCATGCCATACAAAATTTCTTTCAATTTCACCCCCAATTAAGACAAAATTCGAGAAAACTCAATATTTTAACATTTCACTTTGAAGCCTTTACTCTGCCTATTACTCCAACTTCCTCTTTAGACACATAGACACGCTAATATATACGACAGTGTCAATTGTTGGCAGACATTGTAAGCTAACGTGTGTGTGTGTCTGTGTGTGTGTGCGTGTGTGTCTGTGTGTGTTTGTGTGTGTGTGTGTGTGTGTGTGTGTGACAGGGGTGAGCCATTCAGACTGGTCATCCATTTTGGCGAGAAGATCCCTATTATAATACATCAGTTCCACACATTTACCCTGGATTCCATTTCGGACAACTGCACAAACATTTGCCATTTCACACATGTATGTAAACAAATTCCTTTCTTTAAAAAATTTCAATTCATTTTCTTTTTTCAATTTACGTTTCTATACACTTTACGCAAATATTTGATTAAACAACTAAAACACTTCACATTTCGAACATGTACGTAAACTACTTCCTTTATTGCAAATCTAACTTTCTTTTCTGGCTTTTAACTCAAATTTCTATACATTTTACACACTCTGTCGCTATACTTGCATAAAAAATTTCTTTCAGCTGCTAATATTTATTTCTTTTCCTTCCACGCTTTACATTTTTCCACATTTCATTCAAATTACAATTTCTATCTTAAGTAACTTTCACCCTTTCTTTTTCACATAAAATGCCACCGAAAAAGAGAAGTCACATCGGCCGCCATACTGCAGCAGCAGCTGCGAAAAAGGCGAAGCGCAGCGCCATAAACGCTTCTGCTGTTGCTGCACAAAGGGCTTCAGAGGACCCACAACAAAGGGCCACTCGACTGGCTACAACGCTGCGGTTGCTTCATACGATGCTGCTTCCACGGCTTCAGACGGTCCGGAAACAAGGTCGAAGCGCAGCGCCATAAACGCTTCTGCTGTTGCTACACAAAGGGCTTCAGAGGACCCACAACAAAGGGCCACTCGACTGGCTACAAACGCTGCGGTTGCTTCATACGATGCTGCTTCCACGGCTTCAGACGGTCCAGAAACAAGGTCGAAGCGCAGCGCCATAAAGGCTTCTGCTGTTGCTGCACAAAGGGCTTCAGAGGACTCACAACAAAGGGCCACTCGACTGGCTACAAACGCTGCGGCTACTGCTGCTTCAACATTTTCGACACATTCCCACGACTCAGACCAGCAACGTTCTACATTCCAGCGGAACAGTCGACGCCGCGGTCTGACGAGTCCAAACAGACCTTACTGGCATCTACGTGCTTTCAAGTATGAGCCCAACTTCAATTACTCGATGCACGCTGACATAAATATTGGGGAAATGTTCTTCAATTGCCAATTCTGCAATGCTAAAAAGTGGGCTGGGGAACCACCTGCGATGTGCTGCTTAAACGGTAAGGTCAGCTTGCCCCCTCTTCGGGAGCTGCCAGGCCCTTTGAAGGAATTACTTACTGGTTCCACCTGAAGGTCATCAAAATTCCTTCAACTCATCAGGAAATACAATTGTGCATTTCAGATGACTTCTTTCGGGGCTAACGTTGTCAGAGAAACTGGTTGGATGCCTACTTTCAAGGTCCAGGGCCAGGTGTACCACCTTATTGGGTCACTCCAGCCACTACAAAATTGCAAACCTTCATTCATTCAAATTTATTTTATTACAAATTATAATAGGCAACTTGATTTGCGTTTAGACGTAATTCCACAACATGCAAACACTAACGCTGACAATTTCGACAGGGACGTGCTGCTCACTCTGCAAAACATGCTTCATGACCACAACAGCTATATTCGCAGTTTCAAATACGCCTTGGAAACAGCCCCTTCACCAACATTCACCATTGTCATCGATGCTGACAAAAGGCCTTCTGGGGAGCACGCGCGGCGATATAACGCTCCTTCGTGCAATGAAGTGGCCATAGTTCTCCATGGTGAACAGCACAAGCAGCGGGACATAGTTCTTCAAAGCCGCGACAGTGGTCTTCAGCGTATTAATGAGACGCATCGGTCATATGACGCCCTGCAGTATCCCCTTCTTTTTCCGTATGGAGAAGACGGGTACCATTTCGGCATTCCTCACCACAAACCAAACGAGCCCTCGGCTGCGACATCTAAAACTGTTTCATGTATGGCTTTTTACTCATACCGCTTCATGACAAGGCATAATGATTTCAACTCCCTGCACAGATCACGGCAACTGTTTCACCAGTTTGCAGTTGACATGGCTGCAAAGATGGAGTCCGAGAGACTGGGCTTCATCAAATTGAATCAGAAGCAGCTGCGCTCAGACTCCTACATCCATTTGCGTGATGGCATCAGGAATGACACTGACGCCCGCAATATCGGCAAAATGTGCATTCTCCCCTCAACCTATACAGGGGGCCCACGGTACATGTACGAGCGAACACAAGACGCTATGACTTACGTTCGGCATTATGGGCGACCCGATTTATTCATTACCTTTACATGTAACCCAAAGTGGGTTGAGGTAACGCGAGAACTTCTCCCAGGGCAGCAGTACTGTCATCGCCATGATATTATTGCAAGGGTTTTCAGGCAGAAACTGGCTAAGCTCATTCTTTTAATAAAAAAAGGCCAGGTTTTTGGGCCTGTTAACTGCCACATGTATACTGTTGAGTGGCAGAAAAGAGGGTTGCCACATGCGCACATTTTGCTTTGGTTGGTCAACAAAATAGACCCAACAGTTCTTGATGATCTCATTGCAGCAGAAATTCCGGACCCAACTGTTGACCGGCACCTGTACGACATTGTGAAGGCACACATGGTACACGGTCCGTGCGGTCCTGGTTTTCAAAAGTTCTCCTCATGCCACAAAGACCACGTGTGCACTAAACGGTACCCAAAGAGGTTCGTGGACGAGACCCAGACCGGCCGCGACGGATACCCACTGTACAGAAGAAGGCACCCTGACAATGGTGGATTCACTATAACGTTACGGGGTCATCAAGTGGATAATAGGTGGGTAGTGCCGTACTGTCCATTTCTGATGAAAACTTTTAACGCTCACATAAATGTGGAGTTCTGTCATTCAGTCAAGTCTATAAAGTATATATGCAAATATGTTAACAAGGGTTCTGACGCTGCCATGTTTGGCCTTCAAAAGGACAATAGCATGGACGAGGTGTCACAGTACATGGCAGGTCGGTACATAAGCAGTGGTGAAGCTTTTTGGCGGATATTCGGGTTTCCACTTCACCAAGGCACCCCGCCATCATACAACTAGCGGTTCATTTGGAAAATGGCCAACGAATTTACTTTACTGAACAGACTGCAGCTGATTTGGCGGCAAATCCAAAACAAACAACTTTGACCGGTTTCTTTAGGCTTTGCCAACTTGACACATTTGCTAAAACACTTTTATACCCTCAGGTCCCGTCCTACTACGTGTGGTCAAACAACAATTGGGTGCGTAGGAAGTCGGGTCAGGATGTTGAAGGACATCCTGGTGTCAAGTTTAACAGTTGTCTAGGAAGAGTATACACTGTACCTCCAAACCAACATGACTGTTTTCACCTGCGCCTTCTCCTCCATGAGGTTTTAGGCCCACAAAGTTTTCAAGACATCAGAACTGTTGATGGTGTATTATGTGATACTTTCCGTGAAGCCTGTTTTCGGCGTCGACTTTTGGAGGATGATTCACAATGGGGCGCCACTATGGCAGAAGGTGTTTCATTAAAATCTCCTAAAAAAATAAGATCGCTTTTCGCTATTCTATTACTATGGTGTGACTTGGCTAATCCCGCCTCTTTATGGCTTACCTACAAAGATGATATGTCTGAAGAGTTCCTGCATCACACTCAATCGCTACATCCATCAATGGAGGTCGGGTACACTGACCTCATTTACAACAGGGCGCTGCTTGAAATCGAAGATACTGTACTCGATATGGGCGGTAGTGCCTTGCCGGTCTATGGCCTACCTTCAACAAACCGGGAAGGCACAAACACTCTGTCTTCACATTTGCTGCGTGAGACATGTTTTAATGTTGACGAGCTTGCCGAGTACATAGCCGACAATGAGCCAAAGCTTATTCCAGAACAGAAGTTCGCTTACAACTCCGTTGTTAATTCAGTCCGGGCCAAAGCTGGGGACATTTTTTTCCTGGACGCTCCTGGGGGCACTGGGAAAACTTTTGTCAACAAATTAATATTGGCTGAGATTAGGCGAACACAAGGCATTGCCCTAGCTGTGGCATCATCTGGAATTGCGGCTACTTTGTTGCCAGGCGGCAGGACAGCTCACTCTACTTTCAAACTCCCACTTGACTTAGCGAAGACTGAGACACCAACTTGCAACATCAGTAACAGCTCCGATCAGGCAGAAGTCTTCAGATGATGCAAGCTTATCGTTTGGGATGAATGCACGATGGCCCACAGAGGTGCTCTTGAGGCACTAGATAGATCTCTCAGAGACATCAAACACTCTTCAGCTCCCATGGGAGGCATAACACTTCTTCTTTCAGGGGACTTCCGACAAACACTTCCCGTTATTCCCAAAGGGACTAGAGCTGATGCTGTAAGTGCGTGTCTTAAGTGGTGAAGACTCTCAAACTTCACACCAATATGCGTGCTCATATGCGACGTGATATCACATCAGCAGCATTTTCTCACACCCTCCTTGCACTTGGCGAAGGCAAAATACCAGGGGATGAAAATGGTAATATTGCCATCGATTCCATTTGTACCATTGTTAACACGCCTTCTGATCTCAGAGATGCAGTCTTCCCAGATCTACAAGCTAATTATCAGAATATGGATTGGATTGGCCAAAGGGCTATTCTGGCCCCGAGGAATAAAACTGTTCACCATATTAATGATGAAATGCTAAAACTCATTCCTGGGGATGTCTATGTATATAAGTCTATTGATACAACTCCTGACCCAGACGACGTCATCAATTATCCAATAGAGGTACTCAATTCCTTTGAGCCCCCCGGACTACCACCACACATTCTCAAACTTAAAGTTGGTGCCCCTATAATGCTCATTAGAAATTTGGTTCCCCCAAAACAATGTAATGGCACACGTTTGATCGTTAAGTCCTTATTTCCCAATCTGATTGAGGCCACCATTATCACAGGGTGCGGTCGAGGCAACGTTGTGCTCATACCTAGGATGCATCTTTTCCCATCAGGAGCAGACCTACCTTTCATATTTCGGAGGTCCCAGTTCCCAGTAAGGCCATGTTTCGCAATGTCAATTAACAAAGCGCAGGGTCAAACACTGTCTGTGGCAGGAATACATTTGGGAGAGCCATGTTTCTCTCATGGTCAGCTTTATGTTGGCTGCTCACGTGTCGGCAGCAACAGTGATGCTTTCGCATTCCTTCCACAATGAAAAACAAAAAACATTGTGTACAAGGAGGTTTTATAGGATTACTACGTTTCATCATTTTCAAACACGTTAGTATTCCACTTACATACGACTCTCTTTTATGACGGCATTTACATTTCTAGGCGTTTCATTACATTAATTCACACTTAACCAACACCTGTCCTTCGCTCAACTCTATTTCTATCCATTCATCATCAAACCACCAGCCTCATCTTCTATATCCAACGTACATGACACATCTACCCCCTACATCTACACTCTCATTGTTAAAGTTTACATGAGCGACAACACGATTGCAACATACACTTTCGAAACTAATCAACAGATCATTTTATACAACAACAATTTAATCAAAACGCCCATCAATGAAAACATCTCCACCACTGTATTGTGATTCACCTAATCAGCACCACTACAGTCTTGCCGGTCTGACATATGGTGAGTAGATGCTATTGTTCTATATTTTATAAATTACACATATTTACTTACCCATGCTTCATTCCTCTCTTGCCTACATATGAAATCCACTCTCTTTTAACACAGCATCAAGTTTTGTAACAGCACATCCGCTGCCATTCGTGCAAAACGAAGAGACCCTATTCACCTGCGAACGTTTTACATCGCCTTCCACGACTATCAAATTCTTACAATTATGAGAACAATAACATGGCTCATTTCAAGGCAACCTCACATTCAATTCTTACACCATTCTACAAGGGGGTAGGAACACCTTTACATGGCTTTCTATACACTTACAAATACATTCATTCGCCGTGAACTTATATCAATATTTGCCTGAATAATCATCATAATTCAGTGCAATCATTAACAGTACTTTCAAGCAATTCAGCTAGTTAAAGAATAAAGACATTGTAAGTCGGAGTCGGTATAGTTTTACTGACTCCGACTCCAGCTACTCCTTAATTGTTTCCAACTCTAAGACTCTGACTCCACAACCCCGATTGCAGTGCCACTCAGGTTATAGGGATCTTAGCCTTGCTAGGTACATGGTGACTTCACTGGTGTTGATGTCATGAAAAGAACACCCAGTATATTCTTTATAATGGTTGGTGTTAAGAAGGGCACCCAGTCCAAGAAACTATACCAAAGCAGACATTGGAGTATGATGCAGTCCTTGGACCCATCAAATCCTGTCATGCAATTCAACCATTACCAAGATGGAAGATAAGATGTTAAAATGTGACAACAATGATAGCATATTTAGTTTTTGTATTTCGATTCCCAGATTCTTGATGTGAATTTGTGTGTTGAAACACATCTTGTTGTTTTGGGAGGGTCATTACACCAATAAAGATAACACCTGTACTGGTTAAATATCACTTTGTTATTGTTAGTGAATCGGTTAAATACTTAACCAGTAGACTAATAATACAAGAGTTATATTGAACCAGTGCATATGTCATTATTATTGAAGTAATGAGCCTCCGAAGACATAAGAAAATTCATACCATGGTAAATGGTGGCAGGTAACATGCTTTTGCTAATTGTTTCAGGTATCCATCTAGTTATGAGCAGACATAAGCATCCTTTTGGATAAAGAATGAGAATGCAACAGATAGGAGAGAAAGTAGAGTGTGTGAGTTTGTTTGCATTTGTGCTTCTCCAAAAATAGATGTGCTGCTAATGAAAGGCTTAAGGTGATCTAAATTTAAACCATCTTTGAAAATTTCTTGTCAATTTATACTCAAGACACCAGGTGAATGATGACAAAGTTGTTTCATTATAATTTTTTTATTTGTTTTTATAAAAATTAACTGAAACAAAACCAGTGTATTTCGAGAGAAATATGGTAACAAAAAGTTGAAGAACGACCCCCAGGACTTATTCTTTGTAAGCCTAGTATTTATCCTATGAGTCTCTTTTGCTGAACCTCTTGTTATGGGGATGTAAACACACCAGCATTGGTGGTCAAGCAATGTTAAGAGACAAACACAGACACAAACACATATCTATATATAAAACTCAACTTGTGTGTTTGTGTGTGTATCTGTGTGTGTATGTTTGTGTGCTTAACTTCCCGGTACATCTCCTCCTAGCCAACAAATCATAGAACCACCAAAAATGAGTCACTTAAAGTTTAGGCGAATGAAAATTAAACTGCACTATTTCTGTTCCAAAATTCATCTCGCAAGTACAAAAATCGATAATGTGTTTGTTTAGGCTTTATCACATGCATTGAATAGTGAACTTTACTCAGTCAGCTGTTTGACGTGAACTGTGTTCACCACGCGTGCAATCATGCGTAAATAGCATGAAAAATAAAAAATCAAGATATAAAAACGAATCACCGTAAACATTGTAGAAATTTGGCAAAGAAATGAATTTTCGGGATGTAGCCTGGAGGGTTTTTTCGTAGTAATCGTTTGGACTTTGTGAACACATACCAATTGTTTTCATAACATTTTTAATGCTTTGAATTAAATGTGACCATTTTGTAAAGCCGGGCAATACTGCTAGTACATATATATATGACAGGCTTCTTCCAATTTCCATCTACCAAATCCATATCGATTCCTATGGACCTCAGCAGTTCCATGCAGACCATGAGAACTGTCCATTTCTAACACAACCATCCATTAAGGTAACAGAAAAGAGAGAGAGAGAGAGAGAGAGAGAGAGACAGAAGATAGAGAGAAAAGACAGATAGATAAGTAGAGGGAGAGAGAAAGGGAGGGAGGGAGGGAGAGAGAGAGAGAGAGAGAGAGAGAGAGAGAAGAGAGAGAGAGGACAGATGATTTCATTAACTTTCAGTCAGTGCCAAGCCAAAGTGATAGCAGGGATCACTCATAGACAAGGAGACGATCTTGCTAGGTTAACTACCTGCAGCTATTCCATATGATGTCAACCACTTAAGTAGGGCAATCAACTACTCGATGGCCTGCAGGGCAATTGGCATCATTACGTCTGGCTTTCTTTGCAAAATGATATCCGTTCAATGGTTAATGAGAATTTACAGCAACGAATTGTAACAGGGCGTAGAAAGAAGTCAATGACAAAGTGATTAGTTTTGTGAGAAAATACTTCATCATCACCACTATTATTGAGTGAGAGAGCAGTGTATGCCATCAAAGTGACACTGGGGTAAAATATACGAAGCCCAATATACCCATCATGACTACCCGTCTTATAAGGGTACACCAGGCACATGCATCACAACCATATGTATGCGACATGTTGATCTCATATCAAGATAAACAGCACATGACCTTGCAGGTGGGGCCCAGTTAGAATTTTCTTCTGGTGAATTATCCAAACCTCTAAAAATTCCTTTCAACACACGGCTATGATGCTCCCCCACTACTTCTGCTCATGATCAGAGATGCACATATCGCCAGCCACTAAGGGACATGGTCAACTGGTTAAGGTCAAACAACTGACTAGCAATTCTGTGGTACTGAGCAGAATATTTGCTGTAGCCCAACTTTTATAGCAAGACAAAACAATGTACATGATAACACTTCCAATCAGTTAAGATGAGAAGCCATGAGAGTCACTGCCTGGTACTGCATCAAGGCATTTATTATCATTATTATTATTATCCAAACATTGGGACTCACCGAGACAATGATTAGCGACAGAGACCATTGGAGATATGCTGTGCTTGAGAAGACCTGGCAAGCCAAGTGAGACTATAACCCGTGGCCTATGACAATGGAGTATAACCAGTCCACTTATGAGTATCCTTCATTCATTGGATAATAAATTGTGTTTGCGAAGACCTGTTGAGAGAAGTGAAATCAAAATCACTGACGTGGCTGATGACTGTACTGCCTGATTGGCACCTGTGCCAGAGAAACGTTAAAAGCACCTTCCAAGCACATAAAAAGCACCATTTGAGTGTGACCATTGCCAGTGTCGCCTCACTGGCACCTGTACCGGTGGCATGGGAAAAACAACACTCGAGCATAGTTGTTGCCAGTGCCTGTGCAGGTGGTATGTAAAAAACACCATCTGAGCGTGGTCCTTGCCAGTACCACCTGACTTGCCCTCATGCTGGTGGTACGTAAAAGCACCCACTACACTCTCAGAGAGGCTGGCATTAGAAAGGGCATCCAGCTGTAGAAACATTGCCAGATCAGATTGGAGCCTGGTGCAGCCTTCTGGCTCGCCAGTCCTCAGTCAAACCGTCCAACTCATACCAGCATGGAAAGTGGACATTAAACGACGATGATGATGATTCAATCATAGGGAGTACAGCAGAATTTGTCACTGATTAAAGTGCGTTGGATCCGAGATATCTTCTCTTTTCATTGGTCGATGAATTAACGAACTGTAATTGTATTCATTCCAAAATATCTCATTTGATGCCGTCAGCTGAATCTCAGACACGTTTACACAAACATGCACGCATACAACACACACATGTATATGTTTACGTATACACTATTCTGAAATTGCAATCAAGACAAATGTAATTGACGGACAGTCAGGCATGACTAATCCATAAATGTTAGTAAATGAATCTATAATTGCAGACTCCTGATTGTTTGTATCAAAACAATTTGAATTTGCAGGTTCTGAAGGTGTGTGTGTGTGTGTGACTATGTGTGTGTGTGTGTGTGTGTGTGTGTGTGTGTGTGTGTGTGACTGTGTGTGTGTGTATGACAAAGAAGATGAAAATCTCAATGCAGCACAAGTTTAGTATTCTTTTATTTGTTTCAGTTATTTGAATGCGGCCATGCTGGAGCACCACCTTTTAATCAAACAAATCAACCCCAGGACTTGTTGTTTGTAAGCCAATCGGTCTCTATTGCCATACCACTAAGTTATGGGGATGTAAACACATGGGATGTCAAGCGATGGTTGGGAGACAAACACACACACACACACGCATATATATATAGCAAATGAAAGACAGTAGGTGGAATATACAAGAATTTATTATTAATCACAAGAATTGTTTCGACACATCTAGCATCGATTCCTCATGGGTGGGACACTCAACAACTAGTTCAGGAGCATCCAGTGGTGCAGATGTACCTTGTCAGGTGATAAATAAATACAACTCATTAAAATGAGTGCTCTGCAATGTAACTTTCCATTTTGTAGAGAGAAAAGCAGCCAGATGCAGGAAAAATCTTCATTTATATGGAAGATCAAAAATAAAATCACAGATGACAAAAAGAGAAACGACAGGCTTCTTTCAATTTCTGTCTACCAAATCCCCTCACAAGGTTTTGGTTGGCCTGAGGTTATAGTAGAAGATACTTGCCGAAGGTGGTATGCAGTGGGACTGAACCCGGAACCATGTTGGTTGGGAAGCAAGCTTCTTGCTACACAGCCACGCCTGCGCCTATCATGAGGACAGTGATATATATATATATATATATATATATATATATATATATATCACCGTGACCGACCAGGCTATCAGATGTAGTTACACATCACTGGTCACAATGCGTTCGCATTGTTTTAGCCTTCAAATGACGCCACCCCGCTGGCTAAGCGACCAGGCCAACAGAAGAAAGAGTGAGAGAAAATTGTGGTGAAAGAGTACAGCAGGTATCACCCCCCCCCCCTGCCGGAGCATCGTGGAGCTTTTAGGTGTTTTTGCTCAATAAACACTCACAACGCCCGGTCTAGGAATCGAAACCGCGATCCTACGACTGCAAGTCCGCTGCCCTAACTACTAGGCCATTGCACCTCCACATATATATATATATATATATATATTGTGGATTATTAGCTACTTAGGAATGAATATAGACCCTACACAATCTGCTAAATGGCCATTTCTTTCATATGCATATATGTGCACGAACACAGTTCTGGGATAACCAGTTCATAGGAATGTTAGGAATGTGTTTTGGCCAGCTGGAGTAAAAGAGCTCAAAACACAGTCTAAACATGAATGTCGTTTACGAAACACGAGTTCAACAAAATACATTTTGTTCTCAAAATTTTGCTGGCTGTTGTGAGACTCTACTTGAATGGAACGAGTGATCTTTCAATTAGTGTTTGACTTATGTATGTACATATATATATATACATGCCTAATTTATCTATATACATATATCTAAAATTCATACACAAGCATATACACACACATCTACATGTGTGTATATATATATGTATATCTACGTTTCGCAATCATGCATATATCTATATATATATATACACATATATAAAAATTCATACACAAGTATATACACACACATACATATCTACATGCATATATATATATATACACACACATATATATCTACATGTATATATATATTCATATATACATGGACACATACATATATACATGCATACAAGATAGACACATATACATACATAACATTACATTGCAGATATATACTCAAGAGGCAGAGAGAGTGGTTGAAAATTTTATGAACCAATTAACTGAGTAGAGGAAGATGAGTAGTCATCTTCAGCAGCTGTTTTAATAAACATGAAACTAATTAATGAGAAAACAACTTGAAACTATTCAAAGGAGAAGAAGACGGAAGAGGAGATATCTAATTTGTAGTTGTGTCATCTGGAGAAATATTAGTAAATGAATGATATACAAATATAAATAAAACAGAAATTGAACAATTATTTTGGTTGAAAGCTGGTAATAAAATAACGAGGGTGTTATACTCATGATCGCTAGATCGTGGGTTCAATTCCTGAACTGGGTGGTGTGTTTTGTTCTTGAGCAAAATGCTTCGTTTCATGTTGCCCCAGTCCACTCAGCTGTTAACAGGTCATGCTGCAACGAGCTAGCCTTCCGATCAGGGGGAATGTTGGCCAGTCTACCTAACCAGTGGGGTGGCAACATTTGAAAGCTAAAACGATGCAAAGCGCATGGTGGCCAGCGATGTATAACAACATCTGATAGTCTGGTCGATCATGTGGTGTAACATACACCTGACGGAATGAGAAACGACATCACTGATTAAGTGGAGTCGTCAGATTCACATGAGACACTAATACAGCAACTACTGTTTATTAATAACAACTTGCAGTCCATCATCGAATTACAATGCATGAAATCATCTGAGGGGGGAAACGAGAGAGAGAGAGAGAGAGAGAGAGAGAGAGAGAGAGAGAAAGAGAAGTTATGTACAAGATGTAACAGAAGACTTACTTGTGTGGAATATATGTTGCAGGCAGCCCATCTTACAGATGCTCCAAGGGCAGCTAATGTTTCAATAAGTACCTAAAAAAAGATGGAAAAAAAAAAAGAGAATAATAATAATAATGAGCAAATATAAAGATCTTGAAATAGAAATTAGCAAAATGTGGAACCCAACAACTAAAACAATACCTGTTGTCATAGGTGGGAATAATAGCAAAAGGGGCTGATTGCTACTTAGCTCAGATACCGGGAAACCCCAAAATGGCAGAAATTCAAAAGATAGTGTTCATGGGAACTGCTCATATCCTACGCAAAATACTTTCTATGTAATCTCAAGTTTTAAAACAAACATAATTTTCTTATGGTTTCTTGAACATTCTCTAGAACAACACTATGTACAAAACCAAATATATGATACCCTAGGCATAACACCAACATGAACTTCCAACTTTTTGTCTCTTGAGGTCTCTGGGGGAGACTTGGAGCCAACTTGTACAAATGTAAAGCAAAAGTCAAACATATAATAACAATAATAATAATAATAATAATAATAATATAATAATAATAATAATAATAATAATAAAATAATAATAATAGCAGAGGAAAAAATGCAAGCATGACTATTTCGCTGAAAGAATACACTTAGCCAAGTCTGTAGATCTAAAATGACAGTTAAATAGTAGGAACACAAACCATGGGTTGTAATCATCATCATCATAAGGATTTTAAAGGATAAAAAATAAACTCTAAAGGCATAGATTCTGCAATGTCATATGATAACAGAGTGGATGCCAAAGAAATTGGAAAAAAGGAGACAGGACCTAGCCAGAGAGATGAAGAGATTCTGAAAGACTAAGACAATTATCCCTGTGTTAATTAGCACTTGGTACAATGCCTTCTATAATTCCTTCTAATTTTGGTATCGACTTAGCAATTTCATGGGAGGGAACCAGTCATTGATATTGAACTCAGAGCTTGATTGATTTGATTCTTATTTTATCAACCGTGAAAGGATGAAAGGCAAAAATGACTTCAGTGGCATTTGAACTCAAAACACAAATAACTGAAAGAAATACCACAAAGCAGTAACAATCCAGCGGAGCTGAATTGCTTTAATAATCCTTTCTTATTTTAGCACAAAATAAGTAATTTTGAGGGGAGGGAAAGTCAATTACATTGACACCAGTGCTCAATTGCTATTTATTTTATCAACTCTGAAAAAGATGAAAGGTAAAGTCGATAATATTTTATCCTAATATAGTCAAATGAGAAAGCAACCCTCTAAAATATGTGGATAGGCATTAGGTATTCAAAGGTTGAACAATGTATGGAGAATGAATGAATGAATGAATGAAGTTTTTCCTGCACAGAATTCAAGCCAATGAATAACTAAACAGAAAAAGATTCATCTGTGTAAGTCTTCACCATTCCTCTATCAAATACTCTCTCTTTTACTCTTTTGCTTGTTTCAGTCATTTTGACTGCGGCCTTGCAGGAGCACTGCCTTTAGTCAAGCAAATCGATTCCAGGATTTATTCTTTGTAAGCCTGATACTTATTCTATCGGTCTCTCTTGCCGAACCGCTAAGTGACGGGGGACGTAAACCACACCAGCATCGGTTGTCAAGCGATGTTGGGGGGACAAACACAGACACACATATATATACATATACATGTATACAACGGGCTTCTTTCAGTTTCCGCCTACCAAATCCACTCACAAGGCTTTGGTCGACCTGAGGCTATAGTAGAAGACACTTGCCCAAGGTGCCATGCAGTGGGACTGAACCCAGAACCATTTATTTATTCATTGTTTTGAACTGTTAATTGTTCATACATTATCTTGTAGCTTGGAGATTTCGATAATCTGATCGCTTACTTTCTAGAATGACATTGTAGGGTTGGTGTAAAAGGTCTTATCTGGTCAGCTTGAACATAAAATATACAAGCCAGATATGGCTAGTTTACATGGTAAAGGGTCAAGTTAAGACCCCCTCCACCTTGTGGAGTGTGGGTAGATATCAGTGACAGTTGCAATCCTATAACAGGTGTACATGTGTATATGCAATGATGTGCATGTCTTCTTTCTAGGGATCCTGACACAGAGGATCTCTGGAATCATCATCATCATTTAACATCAGTCTTCTATGCTGGCAAGGGTTGGGTGGTGTGAGAGGAGCTGGCAAGCCAGAGGACTGCACCAAGTTTGACCGTCTGTTTTAGGATGGTTTTCACAGATGGTTTTCACAAGGCACCAGCACTGGTGAGGTTTATATCACTTTCATTGCTGTATTTAGAGATGCTCTGTGTTTCTTTCAATTAATTTTAAATATAACAAAGAATTTAGTAAAATTACTTAGTTATCATTAAGCTAGTGTTAGGAACATAAATTGTGACTAAGATTTGGTGGAAGATTTATTTCAAAACTTATGAAAACAAGACATTTGTACTACAGAGCCAGAGGCAATTCCAGCCAGGTTGGTGTCAAAAGGTTAAGAATTGTTTCTCTATTATATATTTTAACCCTTTCGTTACTATATTTCTGTTGAGATGTTCTGTGTTTGTTTCAATTAATTTTAAATATAACAAAGAATTTAGTAAAATAATTTAGTTATCATTAAGCTAGTGTTAGGAACATAGGTTGTGATTAAGGTTTGGTGGAAGATTTTAATTCAAAACTTATGAAAACAAAACATTTGTAGTCAGAGGCAGAGCCGGTTTCAGCTGGGTTGGTAACGAAAAGGTTAAGTCATTATTAGAATACTGTAATGTTTCAAAGCTACAAACATCTTAACATCTAAAACTTGATTTCTCTTGCAGGAAACCAACATTGTTCTGTCGCACAATGTACGTGACTACGACAATGTCTACAGACCAAACCAATGTGCTTTTGTTACTCGATCAAAACATTCTTTATTTTCCATGTATGCATTTACAACAGTTTTATGGGGTGGGGAGTTGTTGGGTGGGGCTGGGGTGTCGTTAGAGAAAAAAAAAAATTAACATTTACCTATGACTTCTTTCTTATAAAATATTTGAAGGAAAACATCCTTTATTTCAAAGTTTCCATCTACATGGTATGTGTGTGTGTGTGTGAGAGAGAGAGAGAGAGAAAGAGAAAGAAAGAGAGAGAGAAGTGAGTGTGTA
Organism: Octopus sinensis; assembly: GCF_006345805.1. Classification (NCBI taxonomy): domain Eukaryota; kingdom Metazoa; phylum Mollusca; class Cephalopoda; order Octopoda; family Octopodidae; genus Octopus; species Octopus sinensis. Next base: position 153,868,107 of record NC_042999.1, read on the forward strand.
TAGTATATAACTACCAGACTATTCATTTCAGTTTTGAATTACAAAAGCTGCTTTGAATTCAGTAGATAAAATTAAATAAGAATATTTCACCAATTATTATTATTATTATTATTATTATTATTATCAGAAAGAAATATAAAAAACATTGAAAGAAACTCTTTGTAGTACATAACAAAGATAACTTGTCACAAAACAATCAAAATTATAAGACTAACAGCCTCCCACCCATCAGGTTTCAAGAGGGTCATTGTACCATACCACCACCTCCACCATCATTTAATGTTTATCTTCTATGCTGACATGGGTTGGACAGTTTGACAGGATCCAATGAGCACCAGTGTTTGCTTTAGGATGGTTTCTTCAGTTGGATGACCTTCCTAACAGCAACCTCTTTAGTGTGTACTGGGTACTTTCTTCACGGCACTAGCACTTGCGGAGATTGCCAAAAATCTCGCAAGAAAAAAAAAAAAAATCCCCAAAAGTAGTAAAGAAGCGATGGCTTTATGGCACCTAGGACTAATTTAAGTTTGACACCTGTTCTATCAGTATCTTTTTATCAAACTGCTCAGTTATTGGGACATAAACAAACCCACATAGGCTGTCAAGCAGTTGTGGAGGACAAACAAGTAAACACATACATACACCAGACTTCAACAGTTTCCATCTACTGAATTCATTCACAATAGTCATCCTGGGACTATAGTAGCAGACATTTGCTCAGGGCACTGCTCATTGAGATTGAACCCAAAACCACATATTACAAAGTGAGCTCAACCACACAGCCATGCCTGCACCTATATCTGAGATTATATTATGAAACGTGTTCTCTCTTTTTTTTCTTTGAGTTGGTGGAGTTTGATTTGAACGAGATCTGGTTATTTCTAGCAAGCTGAATGGCCATGTATAGTATCTCAGGATAGCTGAAGACCAACAAATTCTTCACTTTCTCTAAATCTACTCTTACAAATGCCAATGGCAACAAAGACATAGTTTATATGTTGGAACATAGGGCAGCAACAGATTGCCAGCAGCAACTAAAGAATCGGGTTTCTTGTTCAAGAGCAACCACCACTAACTTCAATGGTTTCCTAATCGCCAGGAATAACAGCTTTACTGCATGGCATATGTTTTTTCAAAGGAAAAAAAAATACCTGAGAAGAAATAATAATAATAATAATAATATTTGCAAGAACAGAAAGAAACCTAGTTCCAAATGGCAGAAAAATAAACAGACAGCATAGTATTATATTATCACTTTAAAACTGGCATCAGTCAATATCTATTCCTGTAGAAGCCAATGATGGAACTTTTATGCAATAATGGTAGTTCAGCCTGTTACAAGTAGAAAAATTTTCTCTTAAATTACACTTTTTGATCTTAACCCTTAATAATAGTCATCCTGGGACTATAGTAGCAGACATTTGCTCAGGGCACTGCACATTGAGATTGAACCCAAAACCACATATTACAAAGTGAGCTTAACCACACAGCCATGCCTGCACCTATATCTGAGATTATATTATGAAATGTGTTCTCTCTTTTTTTTTTATTTTCTTTAAGTTGGTGAAGTTTGATTTGAACGAGATCTTGTTATTTCTAGCAAACTGAATGGCCATGTATAGTCTCTCAGTATAGCTGAAGACCAACTCACATGAGACCCTCCGGGTTCTATGATACAAATCCTGTGTTTAAAGTGACATGAATTAAAACTGTCCATTAAAATTCCCTCTTAATTTAGGTTCCAAACACCAGCTTAGCAATAATGAAGTTATTCTGATAAAATTGTCATTAGTTGCAAAATTAAAGGAACCAAGTAACTGCAGCATTATTGTGACAGACTAACAAAAAAGGTTAAAGTGATCTAGTAGCCTTCCTTCAAAATTTCATAAAATGGGATCACAACAGCTGGAAAGCTTTTGATCATAGGTTTAACCCTTTAGTGTTCAGATTATTCTATCAAACATAATGCTTATTGATTCCCATTGATTTGAATTAATTATGCATTATCTCATATTTTCAAGATCTTGATAGTGTAATTACTTAATATAGAATAACATTGTAGGGTAGGTGTGAGGGCCTGGATCTGGTCAGTTTGAACATAAAACAGATTAACTATTTTGGCCGGATATGGCCGGTTTAAACACTAATGGGTTAAAGCAGGGGTTTCTAACTAGTGGCTCCCAGCCCCCACCCTGGGCAGGACACACACAAAGTCTTGCTAGAAATGGCTCGGGATATTAATTAAAATGTAAATCAAGCTGCTGCTAGTAAGGGTTTGTGTGGGTTCCAAGCTTTTAGATAAGGGGCCGCAAGTGTGCAAAAACGTTGAGCACAGCTGGTTTAAAGGAACAGGGATGACCTAAGGTTAAGAACCACCATTAGGCAACAATTCAAGCTGAACACTGACCATTCAAACTTCAAATTAAGTTATCTTTGTTAAAAAAGGCCTTAAAAATAAAGACCCTTTTTGGCCTTTCTGTTATCTTATGATTAAGGGTTTTAAATTCCTAATGTTTCTAGAAGAATTTCAAAGGTTCTTTATTGCCACCATCTATAAAAACAGAATATATTGGTTTCAAAGTTTAGCACAAGGCCAGCAATTTTGGGGGAGGGGGTAAATCGATTACATTGACCTCAGTGCTCAACTGGTACTTGTTTTATCAACCCAGAGAGGATGAAAGGCAAAGGTGGCCTCAGTAGAATTTGAACTCAGAACGTAAAGGTAGATGAAATGCTGTTAAGCATTTTGCCCAGCGTGCTAATGATTCTGCCAGCTCACTGTCTTAAACAAAGAACTTATCAAGTGGAAGTTTGGTGAAGGAGGTAGTGGGGGGGCACCTAAATATGGCTGTCAATGGTTAATGGAATTTTTAGCCAGGCCTGGATGATATCAATCAAGCTGAAATGTCCTCAGACAGGGTGAGTGTTTATTCATTTGGAGTTCTACTTCAATGTCATCCACTTTACGAATGGTGGTGATGGAAATGGTTGAGGGAGGAAGGAGGAATTTCTGTTGGAAGTAATGAAGTGTTTCCAACCAAACATAGCATGAAGAATGTGAAGGGATTAAAAACTGTGATCCAATCAGTTATTAGTTGCCAAATATAGAGTCTAAAATTTGTAAAATTACAAAAAACCGAATGCTTAAGAACTGAGAATGACAGAATAATAAAATAATGTCACAGAATTCTGTGTATGAGAGAGAGAGAGATAAAGATATGATAATAGAGTGTGCATTGCAGAATAAAAACATAACAGCAGTGAAGAGTAAACATCAGACATCAGAGTTTTCTTGTGTTAGTCTTAAATCATTGCTAATTACACAGGAATTTTTATGACTTCCGAAAAAGAAAATACCAAACTCAAGCTGATGCTATTTAAGAGAGCTTTTAAATTTAATGTAACGATATTTAGATTTCAATCAAAAAAAAAAAAATTTGACCTTGAACTAATTCATATTCTTTTTATTTTGTTTTCTTTTTCTATAACTATTGAAATATTTTAGTTTTTGATTTGTTAAACAAAATAGTATCCTTCATTCATATTTGAATGTTTGCTTTTCAGTATTGGATGAATGATAAAAATAGATTTTTAAAAGATAAATCTTGCCCCAGGTGGGAAATATGTCAACAAAGGGGAGAGAATTTCTTCTCAAATAAATATGAAGATCCTGTATATTTAATTCTTAATTTAACCCTTTAGCATTCACATTGTGCTGTCAAATGTAATGCTTATTTATTCACATTTGTTTGAATTAAGTCACGCAGTTAATTTTTAGAATGACACGTCAATGCTGAATCTTCCTGAGAACTATGTTAGGGGCATACCTATTTCTTTACTACCCACAAGGAGCTAAATACGGAGGGGACAAACAAGGACAGACAAATGGATTAAGTCGATTATATTGACCCCAGTGCGTAATTGGTACTTATTTAATCGACCCCGAAAGGATGAAAGGCTAAGTCGACCTTGGCGGAATTGAACTCTGCAACATAACAGCAGACGAAATACCACTAAGCATTTCGCCCGGCGCGCTAACGTTTCTGCCAGCTCACCGCTTTAGGGGCATACCTGTCAGCGGAGTGCTCAGCCACTTGCATGTTAATTTCATGAGCAGGCTATTCAGATGATCAGATCAACAGGAACTCGCATTGGACTCCCAGTTATCAAGAAACTCCAGTCATTATCTTACAGTTGTACTGTTAACATCTTTCTACAAATAATCTCTGCTTCCTGAAGTAACAACTAGTTCCATACCATCTTCATCCTGGCTAACCTTTCATCTCTCTACGTTTAATTATGCCTGATGGTCTCATCTCCCAGGTCCCATACTAAACACTCCATCCAGGTCTTTCTGCACAAAGCAGAAATCCTATAGAAGTCCTTCTCAACCCACATTTTTTTTTCTACATACTAAGTTTTTTGGACCAGCAAACTGTGGTCCTCTATGATTAGGAAAGATGGGGGGGGGAAGAAGCACAGACACACACGCACATATATATATACACAATGGGATTCTTTCAGTTTCAGTCTACCAAATCCACTCACAAGGCTCTGGTCAACCGGAGGCTATAGTAGAAGACACTTACCCAAAGTGCCACGAAGTGGGACTGAACCCAGAACCATGTGGTTGATAAGCAAACTACTTACTACACAGCCATGAATTTTATATATGCAAATATATTTGTATGTCAGAGTGTCCTTGGCTTGACACTGGTGATAGCTGTAAATGATTGTCAGTCATACAAGCATTGGCTACAGTGAAGGAATATCATTATGAGAGTATTTTTCAAAAGGAGATAATCTGAGAATAGAGTGGAGTGAACAATGTAATTGCAGAGTACTGAAAGCACAAGTGCTGCTGGGCAGGATGTGTTGCAAAGTTCACAGACAGCAGGTGGACCCATGCAGTTGTTGAGAGTGGCATCCAAGAGATTAGAAAAGGCCACTCGGAAGGCCCCCATAATGATGGGAAGACGATCAAGTTAAGCAATTTGGATGAAGATCGAAACGAATGGCACAAACAAAACAGAAAAGGAAGTGCACTGTGATCAGCAGTGTATAACATCCGATGGTCTGGTTGATACTGTGACATAGATAAAGCAGGGGGGGGGTGATTAAAAAGCTTGCTACCCAAGCACATGGTTTTAGATTCAGTTCCACTGTGTGGTACCTTGGGCAAGTGTCTTCTACTATAGCCCCAGGTTAATCAAAGTCTTATTCACTTATTTGTTTCAGTCATTTGACTGTGGCCATGCTGGAACACTGCCTTTAGTCGAACAAATCGACTCCAGGACTTATTCTTTGTCAGCCTAGTACTTACTCTATCTGTCTCCCTTTGCTGAAGACACTTGCCCAAGGTGCCATGCAGTGAGACCGAACCCAGGACCACATGGTTGGGAAGCAAGCTTCTTACCAACAGCACCTCATGTAAAATCATGTAAAATAAATCTATACACAAATATGGATGTTGGAATGTACAACCTTTTATACCAAGAAGATGAATATCACAGAAGAATTACGTTCCTAAAACTAATTAATGATAAAAATGTAATGAAAGTATTAATTGAATAATGAAAAATGAGATTGCTTTTTTTTTTTTTATTCAATATATGTAAATATGAATTTCTTAATTACCTGCATGAATAACATTTATTTTCAAATGCAACAAATAAGCAAAAAGAATACATTGAGTCGAAAACAACCTAAAGAGATACCTAATTAAAATTTGATGAAGATTTGACATATTTATAGCATTATTTTGACTAAGAAGTAATTACTTTAGTTCATAACAACCTGACGGATGTGTTTACACACACACAATATCACATGCATATACACTGTATTACACACATATATTCATGTTATAACTTAGTTATACAATTCTTCAGTTCCGTCTATACATTTCCCTCTCTTTTGCTCATTCGGTCACTAAACAATACTGTTTGTCTACTTACTGCAGTTTGAGCTGTGATGTGTGTACAACCAATAATTTTAGCCCCTTGGAGAGGTTTATCAGCAGCAGCTCTCTTTTTAAGGGCCATTAATCCGGGCATTTCTGAAATAGCAAATGATAAAGAAAAAAATGTGATCAATTAAGTGAAACCAGAACAGTAATTAGAGATAAGGAGAAACAAAACAAAACTAAGATATAATGGAATACAAGCAAAAAAAAAATAAAATGAAAATTTAATCCTTCAAGCATTTAAACAGGCTATGTTCAGCCAAAATATACTGCTACTGTTAATGTGGAATCCATTACAACAAGTTGGATGGTCAGGTTGTAGGCAATTAAACCGGCACCCCCACTGAGGCGGCCCGGTGAGGAAGGTTGCAAGAGACTTAGTAGGACTAAATTTAAGACCTGTGAAAATTAGGGATGAACTTAGTGTAGGCTCAACTATCATGGGCCCTCAGAAATTCTGGGTTGTTGTGTGGAATACTGGAAGACTACTGGAAATGAAGCACCTCCTAACTTATGTTAACTTTTACATTACTGTATTTATTTTGAGATGTTCTGAGTTTCTTTCAATTACTTTAAATATAACAAAGAGTTTAGTAAAATAACTTAGTTATCATTCAACCAAATCAGACAATGGAACCTGGTGCAGCTCCAGGTTTTGCCAGTGGCTGTCAGACTGTCCAACTCATACCAGCATGGAAAATGGACATATGATGATGATGGAAACAGCTGTAGAGCAGAACAAATGAAATGCCTGAAATACCATTGAAAATCAATTGTTTTCTATTCTTCCCATTTTGTAATTCTCTAAAATCCTATCAAGCTGTAACTTGCAATTTAATCTCAAGCATAGATGCACTCTCATACTAAATAGATAGGATGTGACAACTAGAGAGAGGGAGAGAGAGAGACATTATATAGGGACTCCTTTTTAGGCAAGTAGACCAGAGCAACATGAAACAACGTACCTTGTACATAAGGACAAACGTCCTACCTGGTTCAGGAATTGAACTTGTGAATATATGACATTGAGCCCAACGTATATACATATGTGTATGTGTGTGTATATATATATATATATATATAGTTCTCCAAATTTAGTGCCAAATATACATTATTTGAGCCACAAGTGTCAATGTCAGCCACTTGTTTAAAGAGGGCCCCATCAACCATGTAGTTTGAGTGGCAGTTATTTACAAAGCCATTAACTTAAGCAAATGAAAATTCATTTATTGCCTTCCCCAGTGGCTGTGGTTTTGTCAGAATTCACAAGTTTCAGCTCAACAGTCAAACACTTTAAATATACAGCGATTAGAGATATATGAATAGATATGAAATGAAATGAAGTGTTGAAACAATGTCAGCAAGCTAAGGATCAAACAGACACGCTGCAACCCTTTTAAAACTAACAATATTCAGGTGTGGCTGCCTATTAACCCAGCCTATTAAAGACCTGCGAGTGGATTTGGTAGATAGTAACTAAAAAGGGTAGCTGGTCCTACACAGGCCTTCACCACTGAAAATAATTATCTGGCTGTCAGATACTCAGATGCTGCAGCTAATGGTTAAATGAATGAATGTACTTATAAACTAGTGGCACCATCATAAAAGTGGTCTCTAATCTTCCACGATAAAATGTCCAGCTTATTGATTTTATCACAAAACCTGTAATTTTGAGGGAATGATGGAAAGGGTGTTAGTATATAGCATCGACCCCAATATTTGATTGGTACTTTATTTTAGCAACTCTAAGCAGGATTTGAACTCAAAATGCAATGTGAAGTGTCAGAGCAAACAATGCAAAGTAATTTTTCTGACACACAAAAGATTCTGATACCCTGTTGCTGCCAAAAGAACAAATAATTCCAAGAGAGGATTGAACTCAAAACTTCTAAGTTGATAGTCCAATACTTCAGCCATCATCATCATCATTTAACATCTGCTTTCCATGCATTGGATGGTGTAACTGAAAACTGGTAACCTGCACCAAGTTCCAATCTGATTTTGCAAGGTTTCTATAGTTAGATGCCCTTCCTGATGCCAACCGCTCAGAGTACAGTGCGTGCTTTAGCATGCCACTGGCATGAGTGCCATTGACTTGACACCAGCATTGGCCATAACTACGGTTTTACTTGGCTTGACAGGTCTACACAAGCATGGCATATTGCCAAACGCCTTGGTCACCTGTCACTGCCTCCGTAAGGCCCAACACTCAAACGGTGCTTTTTACGTGCCACCAGAACAGGTGCCAGTCAGATGGCACTGGCATCGGCCACGACTACGATTTCACTTGGTTCAACAGTTCTAATGGACATTTAAATAAAACCAAATAGCTGATTTGATTACTGATGTGAGGAAGATATTGAAAGCCAGATAAAATGTCTCCTCCGTAAACAAGCACAAGTAGAAAAAAAGAAAAATTCGACAGCAATCAATCAATTTAAGGAAAAATACAATATTTCCTCAAAGCATTCTGTAAATCGGATTGTACAAAGGAAGCATTAAAATTGATTTTTTTTTTTTCGTTTTTAATAGATGCATTAAGTTAATGGGGGAAACTTCACAATGTAAAATGTGTCAATGTTTACACTGCTAGCAATAAGAGCAGGGTACACTGAAACAGTTACAAGGCATTCATCTAAAAAGCTTTATAGTAAAGTGACACCAGGACACAAAATTAATGTTAATAATAGTAATAATAATGATTTCAAATTTTAGCACAAGACCAGCAATTTTGGATGGTATGGGGGGGGGGGGGAGTCAAGTCAATTATATTGACCCCAGTGCTAAACTGGTACTGATTTTATTGACCATGAAAGGGTGAAAGGTAAAGTCAACCTCGGCAGAATTTGAACTCATAATGTAGCGACAGGAGAAATATTGCTAAGCATTTCGCCCGGCGTGCTATCAATTCTGCCAGCTTGCTACCATAATAATAATGATAATAATAATAAATAATCCTTTCTTCCAAAGGCACAAGGCCTGAAATTTGGGAGTGGAGGAGGAGGTGGGGAGAGACTAGCCGATTATATTGACCCCAGTGTTTATCAACCCTGAAAGAATGAAAGGCAAAGTCGACTTCAATGGAATTTGAACTCAGAACACAAAGATGGACGAAATGCCGCTAAGCATTTTGCTCAGCATGCTAACAATTCTACCAGCTTGCCGCCTTAATAATAATAATAATAATAATAAAGGACAAGGCCTCAAATTTGGGGGAAGGGATTAGGTTGATTACATCAACTCCAGTGCTCAACTGGTACTTATTTTATTGACCATGAAAGGATGAAAGGTAAAGTCAACCTTGGCAGAATTTGAACTCAGAATGTAGTGACAGGTGGAATGTAGCTAAGCATTTTGTCCAGCATGCTAATGACTCAGCCAGCTTGCCACCTTAATAATAATAATAATAGTCCTCTCTGAAATTTTGGATGAGTTGGGGGGCAGTTGATTACACTGATCGCACTACTTGACTGAGACTTAAGACAAAGTTGACCTCAGTGGAATTTGAGCTCAGAGTCTAAAGAGCAAAAAGATCTGCTGCTAAGCAATTTGTCTGATGTGCTAACAATTTTGCCAGCAGGAATTGCTTTCTGTAACTTCTCAGTTGTAAAATAAATATTTCATTATTAGTGAAGAGAACAAAATAGAACTGACAAAAAAAAATTAATATAAAGAAAGAAAAAAAAAACAAAGCAAAGTCTGACAGAAGATTACCTTCTTGTGAAGAATCGCCAAGATATTTGGATGAGACAGAAATGGATATGAGGAATTAATCCTCTCCTTCCACAAAGAGTAATTTTATACTAATTTAAAGGCTTCTTATAAAAGCAGAGAGGTAATTAGATAAAATTTATCCTAAGGTATTTCAAGTGTAGAATTTCTATGCATCAATTTGCTATAAAGTTCCAGTTAGAAAGAGGGGAAAAAAATAAATGTAAAAATAATAACCATTAACCACATTAGAAGATAATATATTTCTCAATTTGTAACAAGTTCACCCTTCGACGACCTCTATTACTTACAAATGGTCATAAATTTTCCATTTATTTGTAACTAATTTTGCTATCTGAGATTTCAACTGATGAGATGTGTGATATTAAATAAAGATCAAATTTTTGCGATCAGTGCATCAGGTAAGACATGAAAATGAAGAACCCTCACCACCACCACTGTTCAACATCAGTTTTCCATGCTGGTATGGGTCAGATGGTCTGACAGGACCTGGTAAGTCACAGGGTCACATCAAATTCCAGCATCAATTTTGGCATGGTTTCGGTGGCTGGATGCTCTTCCTAATCTCACCTCTTTACAGTGAGCACTGGGTGCATTTTCTCCATGCCACTGGCGCTAGTGAGGTCACCAAGTTATTAGTAAGATGAGAAAATAAAAACAAGAAAAAGGAAAACAGGAAAAACCCCATCAACTATGGCAAACTTAAACAGACGATACCGAATGAAAAAAATACCAAATAAATTTCATTAGTTTTCAACATCAAAAACTCCTTTTAGTTATCATCATGATATTAAATAGCATTAGTTTTGAAATACATTTTACTATACCAACATAGAACAGTATACATGCCCCAACACATATTTCATACTAGTATGAAAAATGTGTTGGGACACATATAGTAAAGCTATAGTTGAAACAGTAACTGTCGTTATAACACTACTGAAAGTGTCAATGAATATTTCATGACTACTATTGTACATAACACATTTCATGGATTTATATTCCACATACAGTAACTATAGCACTTCAGCAAATATTTCATAGAACAATAACTGTAGTACTATCATACATAACATATTCTATACTTCATATTCAGTAAATGTAGCACTCGGGCACATTTTGCAACACATATTTCATAGTTAGAACATTAACTGTAGTACTATCATACATAACATATTCCATATTGTATATTCAGTAACAATAGCACTCCATACATAACATATTTCATGAATACTATCGTACATAATACATTTCATGGTTTTGTATTCCACTTACAGTAACTATAGCACTTTGCATATTTTTCAACAAATATTTCATAGAACAATAACTGTAATGCTATCATACATAACATATTCCTTACTTTATATTCGGTAACTATAGCACATTTTGCAACACATATTTCATAGAACAATAACATGTATTTCATAGTTTAACATTTCATAGTCAGCAACTACAGCACTATTGTCCGTGTCTGCACACATTTCATGGATGGAACAACTATAGCTCTATAGAACATACCAACATATATTTAATGATTGGAATACTGAGTACATCACTATAGTAGATTCTCTATACATATTTCATAGCTGAAATAGTAACTATAGTACTCTAATACATGTTTCAACATGGTTGGAACAGCCAGGGAATGGTATTATCTTTTATCTTTTACTTGTTACAATCATTAGACTGTGGCAATGCTGGGGCACCTCCTTGAAGAATTTTATTTGAATGAATTGATTCCAGTACTTATTTTTTAAAGTCCGGTGGTACTTCTATTGGTTTCTCCCTCTGAATTGCTACATTATGGGGATGTAAACAAACCAAAACTGGTTCTCAAGCAGTGGCGGGGGACAAACACATACACACACATGATGGGCTTCTTTCAATTTCCATCTACCCAAATCAACTCACAAGTCTCTGGTTGGCTAAAGGCTATAGAAAACACTTGTCTAAGGTGCCATGCAATGGGACTGAACCCAGAACTGTGTGGCTGGGAAGCAAACATTTTATCACACAGCCGCTCTACAGTTCTCAACACACATTTCACATGGCATGGTTAGAACCTTCAGTAAATACAGCATAATTCTATGTGTCTTAATGCATCCTTTTCATATGACTGTTGGTTGGTTTCCTATGGCTGAAAGCTATTTTATGTTCCAATGCCATAATGTGATGTGACTGGCACTGTTTACCATTACATCAACAGGAAAAAAAATGTGTGTCTTCTTAGAGGTTTTTCTAATCTATGTCAGTTTACTTTGCCAAGAACAAAAATGATAACAGTTTCTCTGTATCTACCTTAGCATTAAACTTGACCTGAGAGGGGAGTTCTTTTCCTGTCAGAGTACAGGCAGGTGGGGGACAGAGTAAGGGAAAACAGAATACCTCTAAGATTATCACAAATTCATTTCCACTTTATCTCCATAAAATTCCTTATTTTGAACCCCCAAGCAAGTTGGTGATATACAAGGAACTTGGCTACTGTAAACATATTTCAGACTAACAGTCAAATTATTGTACAGTAAGATGTAAGGCCATAAAAATGCCAAAATAAGACTTTAATTCTGATTGGAGCCCAAATTGAAAGCAAACAGGGAAAAAAAAAGTTTAACACTTTTGTAACCATATTACCTTTCTTTCAATCAATTTTCAAAATAATGAAGAATTTTTAAAAAAACAGCGATAATCAAGCTAGCATTTAAAGCATAAAATGGCATGAAATTTTGAGGGAATACTCTTTACTCTTTTACTTGTTTCAGTCATTTGACTGTGGTCATGCTGGAGCACTGCCTTTAGTTGAGCAAATCGACCCCAGGACTTATTCTTTGTAAGCCTAGTATTTATATTATCGGTCTCTTTTGCCAAACCGCTAAGTTACGGGGATGTAAACACATCAGCATCGGTTGTCAAGTGATGTTGGGGGGACGAATACAGACACAGAAACATACACACATATATATACATATATACGATGAGTTTCTTTCAGTTTCTGTTTACCAAATCCACTCACAAGGCTTTGGTCGGCCCGAGGCTATAGTAGAACACACTTGCCCAAGATGCCATGCAGTGGAACTGAACCTGGAACCATTTGGTTGGTAAGTAAGCTACTTCCCACACAGCCATTCCTATGTTTTAACTTAGATTATTTTAACCCTTTAGTTACCATATTTCTGTTGAAACCCCCAGCCTCTGTTTCAATTAATTTTGAAAATAACGAGGAATTTAGTAAAATAATTATCATTATTAAATTAGTGTTTGAAATATAAATTTACATGAAATTTTAATAGATTCCAATTTAGATCGCTTTAAAACAGGAAGTATGATTCATAGAACCAACCAGACAGTCCCCAGTTGGTTAGTATCAAGAGAATTAATGTAGTTCAGATGAAGAAATGTATATGGTCTGTTGGATGAAGTGGATAATGAAATGCGTTGTTTGATCTGTTGGATGGTAGAGATGATACATGTAAGAAATAGATATCATATACTGAATGGTATGAATGTTGAAGAAATAAAGTCTGTTGAATGGTGTGATAATGAAGAAATGTATATCATGTATTGAACAGTATGAATATTTAAGAAAAATGCAAAACCTGTTGGATGGTAAGAATGATGAAAAAATGTGAGTGGCCTGTGGGATGGTTTGGCAATTTGTCATCTGGTAAGAATCAGAAACAATAATTCTCTAAGTTGAGGAAAATATATTAAACCCTTTCATTACCATCCTGGCTGAAACTGGCTCTGGCTCTTTAGTATAAATGTCTTGTTTTTATAAGTTTTGAATTAAAATCTTCCACCAAACCTTAGTGACAATTTATATTCCTAACACTAGCTTAATGATAACTAAGTTATTTTATTAAATTCTTTGTTATATTTAAAGTAATTGAAAGAAATACAGAGCATCTCAAAATAAATACAGTAACAAAAGGGTTAAGGATGATGGTTGAAAAGTGAGAAAAAAATTCAATTAAGGATGCATGAAGTATGACCATGTGGCTAAGATGTTCACTTTCATCCCATGTGGCTGTTGGTTCAATTCCAGTTTGCAACAACACAAGCAAATGTCTTCTACCATACTGGGTTGATTAATTTTAAGTAAGTAGAATAGAGCCTGGTTCAGCCTCCTTGCTTGCCAGTCCTTAGCAAGCCATCCAACACATGCCAGCATGGAAAGCAGACATTTAAACGGTGATGATGACGATGGAAACTGTGCTTGAATGGTGCTTACTGCATGCCACCAGCATGGGTGCCAATCAGGCGGTACTGTCATCGACCACAACAATTACTTCATTTGACTCAACAGGTCTTCACAAGTGCAGTTTATTGCCCAATGACTGAAGGGTACTCTTAAATGGGCCAGTTATGCTGCACTGGTGTAGGCCACGGTAACAGTCTCACTTGACTTGCTCGGTCTTCTCAAGCACAGCATTTCTCCAAAGGTCTCGGTCACTTTTCACCTCGGTGAGGCCCAACAGCCAAAGGTGGTGCTTCACCTCATCCTAGGTCTTCTTGGATCTACTGCTTCCACAAGTTCCCTCTACTGCTAGGGTGTGACACTTTCACACAACTGTCCACATCCATACACAACACATGATCATACCAGCACAGTCGTCTGTCTCACACACCATATATATATATATATATATACAGATAGATAGATAGATAGATACTTATTATTTGTGAACAAGGATATCACTGACAGTGACTTTCAGCCAGCTAACCCAGTAGTCTGATGATGGCTTCTGGCTTAAACTTCAAAAATCCCTGTCCATGATTTTCATCATCATCATCGTTTAACATCCGTTTTCCATGCTAGCATGGGTTGGACCGTTCGACTGGGGTCTGGTAAGTCAGGAGGCTGCACCAGGTTCTAGTCTGATCTGGCAGTGTTTCTACAGCTGGATGCTCTTCCTAACGCCAACCACTCCGTGAGTGTAGTGGGTGCTTTTTACGTGCCACTGGCACAGGGGCCAGAGGAGGCTGGCAATGGCCACGATCAGTTGGTGCTTTTTATGTGTCACCTGCATAGACGCCAGTTCAGATGGTGCTTTTTAAATTTGTAAGTTACAAAAGTATAAAGCAACCCATCAGATTAATGTAAAATTATTTTTACTATAACTGAATATAAAGACAAACATTAACATACATATATAAACGTGCGTGTGTGTGTATATTTTACATATGTCCATTTTGCAAATATGTGTGAGTGTACAGGGTACATGGTTTTTGTAGCATTCGGTAATGAGTCTACTTTTTTCTTTAACTTTTTTTGTTTTAGTCCCAAGAAAAAGGCTTTGACTTCAAACATAAGGAAGTCAGATGATTTGGAATTTAGATGCTGTGATAAGAAAACTGCAATGATTTGGCTACATGATAAGAATTGATGATGTATTCAGGGTGAAAAATGCGGTACCATTGAGTGGGTAGGAAGGAGTGCTGAACAGTAAATACAGTGAAATAGATAGACAGTGTTAGGTCAGGAAATAGATAAGAAGAACTAACAAAGGACAGGTCAGCTTGGAAGTTGCGGTACCACAGCAGCCCCACCTAAATTAGGGGTGGCAGGAAAACTGATGATGATTATGATAGTAATATAACGATAATGATGATGATGATAATTATGATGAAGATGATGTTAATGATGAAAATGATGATGATTGTGATGACGAAAGTGATGATTGTAGCAGTGTTGGTAATATGACAATATCTTAAACATTAAGAAGGCAGAGTATAGAAAAAAAGGAGGATGGAGGGGGAGCAGAGACAGAGAGAAAAAGGTTCAATCTTGATAGTGGGTTGGTACTATATTTATTGACCCTGAGAGGATGAAAGCTGAAGTTGAACCACAGCAGAATTTAAAACACGAAATACTGACTGCAGAGTGCTGTAAAAATTCTGCTAGTCTACTGCTCAAGTCAGTTGTAGTAGCAGTAGTGATTGATAGTGCTGAATGAAAATAACAGGGTGTTTTATCATGATATCATGATACAAATAGGTAAGCAATAATAAGCAAAATTTAAAAATGAAAGCATAATTCCCCAAGCAGCAATACACACACACACACACACACACTCGCGTGTATGTGCTCATCTTTGCTGTTCTTTCACCAAATTGCATACAATTCCATCAATAAATACAAGGAACTACATCAAAATATCACTGTTTTTTTTTATGTCTGCTTTCGATATTGATATAAAGTAGATAGATCTATAAAATAGGACAAAGTAATAAAATATTAAGATATATCTATAAAAATAATCGCAGGAGTGGCTACAGGCACAAGAATGGGTGTGGGGTAAGAAGCTTGCTTCCCAACAATATAGTTTTGGGTTCAGTACCACTGCATGGCACATCTATAGCCTTGAACTGACCAAAGCCTTGTGAGTGGATTTGGTAGATGGAAACTGAAAGAAACCCATCATATATGTGTGTGTGTGTTATTTGTGTCTGTTTGTCTCTCCATCATCGCTTGACAACTGATGTTGGTGTGTTTATGTCCCAGTCACTAAGCGGATTGACAAAAGAGACTGATAGAATAAGTGGTATTCTAATATTGGGGTTGATAAAATAGGTACCAGAACTTCGCTTTCTTTTCAAAACTGCTGGCCTTGTGCCAAACTTAGCAAGCTTTTCAACTAGGCCTGTGTGCTATTTCTTGCATAAGATAGGTCTATAACTCAGACAAATGAACAAAGCCATCAAGGAGATAGGTACAGCAGCTGAGACTAACTCAAGCTGGCTGTGGTTGATAAGACACCACAAGTGGAACCCTTTCATAGGTGAACACAAGCTCAGTTCTCACTGGCCCACTTAGGTAAAGCAACAGGCTAAGGGGCAACATGCTTGTGACTCTGAGACACCTGCTGATAATACAGAAGGGTTTCTAGCATTGCAATGAATTTAAAAGAGCTTGGAAACCTATGAGTAGCTTCTACAGGCTCTGCATGGGGCATATTATTATTATTGATTTCTGCGATTCAGATATATAGTAAATGGAATGTAATTATAGTCAAACCATTCACATTCTTCAAGGAATCAATACTAATTTGTAGATTCAGCTCACTGAAGGCTTACAGCTTACGTTATAGTATTACTTTAGTTTTAATAACAGCAAATTAATAGAAAGTTCTTAGAATGGTACAAACAGCAATATCTTACAGCATGGTGTTATTAGAATTTCGTTAAATAGCTTATATTATTGTCATAGAATAGCAGAAACATTTAACTAAATATATTACTCTACGATATTATCAAAATTTCAAAGCTATGTGGTTAAGAAGTTTGTCTAGCAACCACATGGTTTCAGGTTCAGTTCCATTGTGCAGCTGCTTGGGTGTCTTTGGGTGAGTCTCTACCTGGGTACAACAACAACAAGTGTACTCAGAGCGCAAACCTCCACCAAGGCAACACCAATGTCCTCTCAACGATTAGCCAAAGATGATTTTGTGGACTCGTGGTCGTAGGATCGCGGTTTTGATTCCCAGACCAGGTGTTGTGAGTGTTTATTGAGCAAAAACACCTAAAGCTCCACGAGGATTTGACAGGGGGTAGTGGCGAACCCTGCTGTACTCTTTCACCATAACTTTCTCTCACTCTTTCTTCCTGCTTCTGTTGTACCTGTATTTCAAAGGGCCAGCCTTGTCACACTGTGTCACACAGAATCTCCCCAAGAACTACGTTAAGGGTACATGTGTCTGTGGAGTGCTCAGCCACTTGCATGTTATTTTCACAAGCAGGCTCTTCCGTTGATCGAATCAACTGGAACCCTTGTCGTCGCAACCGATAGAGTGCAACGATGGGCCAACCAATTAGCATTTGGCTTATCATCTATATTCTGAGACCCCCTTCAGGCACGACACAGACCATGGGATTGCACCTAGAAAGTTACCCTCCCAGACACAAGTCCGGGCAAGGTTGTTTATGGAAGACCAGCAGTCACTCATGCATACCGGCCTCCCCTCTCCATGCCACCAGTGTTATCAAGGGAAAGGCAAAGGCCGATACAGCTTGGCACCAATGACGTCGCAACTCATTTCTACAGCTGAGTGAACTGGAGCAACGTGAGATAAAGTGTCTTGCACAAGAACACAACATGCAGCCTGGTCCAGGATTCGAGCTCACAACCTCACTATCGTAAGCTCGACGCTCTAACCACTGAGCCATGTGCCTTCACATCTATATATAAATACACTAACACCAAATGCATGATGCTATCACTTTATTAGTTGAAAGGAGAGGTGCAAAGAAGGAGAGAGAAACGGAATATGTTACATGCGGAGGTGTGTGATATATAATGGAAAGAAGAGGCAAACGAAGAGAGCGGGGAGAAGGTGAGGGCATTACTGAAGGAAATGTGAGAATGGGAAAAACACTATAACAGCCAATGTAAATTGGATGCTACAGAAAATATACAATTGCATCTTGCAATTTTCAAAATAACTGTGGAATTTCCATAGGTGCTGCTAGTTAAATACTAATCATTTATTCAGAGTATGATTTATTGATTAGAGAAAATAGTAATTGCCCAAAATCACCATCTCTACTGTTGTGTGCAAGAAAAGGTACTAAACAAGTTCACACCCAATACTGTGTACTACTTTTAACACCTTTTCACATTTATTGATACCTGAACGGGAAAGTGATTGGAAATTAGCCACATTTTATTAACCGAAGTTGCTAACTTTCACTAGTTCAGCAGAATACATCCAGAATTAATATTTTCACATTAAATCCAAGCAAACCCATTAGTGCTGATCTCTTTTTTTTTCTTTCATTTTTTACTTGTTTTAGGGCAATGTCTTGAAGATTTTTTAGTTGAATGAATTAACTGCAGTATTTTTTTCTAAAGCTGGTACTTATTCTATCAGTCTCCTTTGCCAAACTGCTAAGTTATGGAGACATAAACACACCGATACTGGTTGTCAAGCAGTGGTGGGTGAACAAATACAGAGGCACACACACACACATGTATGTGTGTGTGCAATAGGCTTCTTTCAGTTTCCATCTACTAAACCCACTCACAAAGCTTTGGTCAGCCCAAAGCTATAGTGGAAGACACTTGCCCAAGGTGTCACGCAGTGGGACTGAACCCAAAACCATGTGATTGGGAAGCAGACTTCTTACCACACAGCCACATCTGCACCTATAAAAAGAAAACAAAAAAAAAATGCATTGTAAAGTGGTTGATGTTAGGAATGACAACCATTTATAGGAACCATGCCAAAACAGATATCGTCCTGCAACTCCTAAGGCCCTGATAAACTGTCTGACCCACACCAGCATGGAAAGCTAACATTAAATGATGATGTCAATGGTAGTATATATATATCAATATCAGTGGTTCTCATGCTGGTGGCACGCAATAAGTAGCATTCATGCGTGTGTCATTGCCAATGTTGTGTGACTGGCTCCCCATGCCAGTGGTATGTAATAAGCACTATCCGAATGTGGTCAATGCCAGCACCCCCCACCCCAACTGACTCCTGTGCCAGTAGCATGTAAAAGGCACCATTTGAACATGGCCAATGCCTGTGCCGTTGGCATGTAAAAAGCACCCACTACATTCTCGGAGTGGTTGGCATTAAGAAGGGCATCCAGATGTAGAAACATTACCAGTTCAGATTGGAGCCTGGTGAGGCCTCCTGGCTCGCCAGTTCCCAGTCAAACCATCCAACCCATACTAGCATGGAAAATGGACGTTAAGCGATGATGATGGTCTGCCAGTAGTACATAAAAAGCATTATCTGATTGTGATCAATGTCAGGCCCACTTGACTGGCTTCCGTGCCAGTGACATGTAAAAAGCACCATCCAAATGTGGTAGATACCAATACCCTGTGACTAGCTCCTGTGCAGGTGGCACGTAAAAAGCACTATCTGAATGTCATCAATGCCAGGCCCGCCTGACTGACTCCTGTGCCGGTGGCACTTAAAAGGCAACCACTACACTCTCGTTGGCGCTAGAAAGGGCATCTAGCTGTAGAAACCTTGCCAGATCAGATCGGAACCTAATGCAGCCGCTGGCTTTCCAGACCTCAGTCAAACCGTCCAATCCATGCCAGCATGGAAAACGGATGTTAAACGATGATGATAAACATTATTAGAAATTGTATAAAAGTTTCTTTAAATATTTTGTGTATTGTAAGAATATAACCAATATATGACATATAAATTTTAACATAGGGACCCCAGTTGAGAACGACACACACAAACACACACACATATCAAATGTAAAGCACGTAATTTGATAAACTGACAACCATCTCTGTTTGTAATTTAAGCTGCTGTCTATACAAACAAGAGCTGAAAGTGTTTACCAACCATTCAGACAACAATAACATACTGAATCAATAAAAGGAGCAACACAAAGCAAAGACTCAAGTGATTTCATTAGAATTGTGACAGATTGACCAACTTGAAACCTCTAAGAAGTTCCAAATATGACCATCCTGTCTATTTAGCCTAAATGATTAAAATACAACAGTTCGTGACAATTAGATAGCTTTATATCATCCAAAATAACTTGAGGTCAGCAGAGGTGAGATAATCACCATAAAAAAATCTAAACAGTTGACCCTTTCATAGTAACCTATGACATCAGAGGTCATTCGAAGGGATTTGCGGTTTAACTGTCTGTAGGACAGATAAAAAGAAATATAGAAAGAGAAAAGGAAATCACCAGTTGTTCAGTAAAACAGTTTATTTTTTAGGAGCTTATTTAATGATATCACAATCTCTTCATTAAGAAGCAAAGTAATGGCTCAATTGTTGAGTAAACTCATACTAAAATACGACCCTTCATGACAAACAGACTCCGTACCTCACTTCTTTGCCCCCTCATGTAGAAAGCAGAGAAGTCTTAATTATATTAAATGCTTTGTAATGAGAATAACTTTCTTAAATAACCTAACTCTGGTAAAAAAAAAAGTGAGTGGAGACAATCCCCAAAATGTTGAATATTTGCCTTGAATAATAAATTATGATTAACCCACAGGGACATTTTCATTATTATTAGAATGTTTCCTTAAAACTGTTTTTAAAAAATTCTTATTGCAATTCAGAGATTTGTCTTCTTTTTTTCTTTTTTTGGTAAATTTCAGATTTTACAGTTAAAAGTAAATGTTTTAATCACCTTAAAAAAAATTTTTTTTTTTAAATGCTTGACATGTCTGAATGGATTAAAACATCATAATCTTTCTTTTTTTTTGCATGAATTAAATGATTATGCAGCACATTTCCACACAACCCCACAACCAATTCACCATTTCAAGACTATACATCATTTTTAGAAACAGGCGCAGGAGTGGCTGTGTGGTAAGTAGCTTGCTAACCAGCCACATGGTTCCGGGTTCAGTCCCACTGCGTGGCACCTTAGGCAAGTGTCTTCTGCTATAGCCCCAGGCCGACCAATGCCTTGTGAGTGGATTTGGTAGACGGAAACTGAGAGAAGCCTGTCGTATATAAGTATATATATATATGTGTGTGTGTATATGCTTGTGTGTCTGTGTTTGTCCCCCTAGCATTGCTTGACAACCGATGCTGGTGTGTTTACGTCCCCGTCACTTAGCAGTTCGGCAAAAGAGACTGATAGAATAAGTACTGGGCTTACAAAGAATAAGTACCGGGGTCGATTTGCTCGACTAAAGGCGGTGCTCCAGCATGGCCGCAGTCAAATGACAAACAAGTAAAAGAGTAAAAGAGAGAGAGTACCATTTCCAGACAACATATCCTGTATTGGCATCAGATAAACAGCACCTGTACTGGTGCCACATAAAAAGCACCCAGTACATTCTAAAGTGGTTGTCATTAGGAATGGCATCCAGCTGTAAAAACCCATACCAAAACAAACAACTGGAGCCTGGTGCAACTCTCCGGCTTGCCAGCTCTTGTCAAACTGTGCAACCCATGCCAGCATGGAAAACTGATGTTAACCCTTTCATTACCAACCTGGCTGAAAGCGGCTCTGGTTCTGAGTACAAAAGTCTTGTTTTCATAAGATTTGAATTAAAATCTTCCACCAAACTTTAGTCACAATTTATGTTCATAACACTAGCTGAATGATAACTAAGTTATTTTACTAAATTCTGTGTTATATTTAAAGTAATTGAAAGAAACAGAGCATCTCAAAATAAATACAGTAACGAAAGGGTTAAATGATGATGATATCCCCTCCAGGTAATACATATTTTCCAGACAACATGGCAATGAAGCATTTTCAGATATCTCAAGCATACATTTTAAGAACAGAGATTAGCCAATTACATTTAGCCTTGTACCTGATTGAAGCTTATTTTATCCACCCCCAATCCATCTCCCAAAAGGATAAAAGGTGAAGTTGACCTCCGCAAAGAGTTAGACTGTAACAAATCGGAACAAATACCATCTTGCTACTTAATAATGGTTTCAAATTTTAGCACAGGGCCAGCAGTTTTTGAGGAGATGGGTAAGTCAATTACATCGACTCCAATGTTCAACTGGTACTTATTTTATCAACCCCAAAAAAGATGAAAGGCAAAGGAAACCCCAACTTTAAGTGCATCAAAACTACATTATGGTAGGCCGGTCTTTCAATCTTTTTTTTAATATTTTAGATAATCTACAGATGCACTTCTGACAGCTAATTATCACAAAACAGTTGCACTAATTACCATATATTCATATATTGGAATGAAGGAGGACACCAATTCATTTCAGAGCAGCACAATGTACTGTAGTGGAATTAATATGCATATTCTGTACTATAGGAACAAGAGTGGCTGTGTGGTAAGTAGCTTGCTTACCAACCACATGGCACCTTGGGCAAGTGTCTTTCTACTATGGCCTTCGGCCAACCAAAGCTTTGTAAGTGAATTTGGAACACAGAAACTGAAAGAAGCCTGTTGTATATATATATATATATAGGTGCAGGAGTGGCTGTGTGGTAAGTAGCTTGCTAACCAACCACATGGTTCTGGGTTCAGTCCCACTGCGTGGCATCTTGGGCAAGTGTCTTCTGCTATAGCCCCGGGCCGACCAATGCCTTGTGAGTGGATTTGGTAGACGGAAACTGAAAGAAGCCTGCCGTATATATGTATATATATGTGTGTTTGTGCGTGTGTGTGTTTGTCCCCATAGCATTGCTTGACAACCGATGCTGGTGTGTTTACGTCCCCGTCACTTAGCGGTTCGGCAAAAGAGACCGATAGAATAAGTACTGGGCTTACAAAGAATAAGTCCCGGGGTCGATTTGCTCGACTAAAGGCGGTGCTCCAGCATGGCCGCAGTCAATTGACTGAAACAAGTAAAAGAGTGTGTATATATATATATATATAATAATAAATATTAGGGAATGAATCCAAAATTACAGGGAAAAATCAGATTTAGGGTTAAATCCAATTTTATAGTAAAATATTATATAATATAATTCGAGACAAAACCACTATTTTAAAACCAAACAAGGAAAGACTTAATCAATACATAAAATTTTAATATAAATTAAATAAACCGCCACTACAAATGTTTCATGTCTGCTACCGACAATCTTCAGGTGGATTTTCGATCTTCTAATCAGTATCAAATTTTGATACTTCAAAGATATGAGATAATGCATGATTAATTCAAATCAATGGGAATCAATAGGCATTATGTTTGATAGAATAATCAGAACACTAAAGGGTTAAAGGCTTTCCAACTGTGACCACCCTATCTGTTTTAAAGCATAATGTATTTCATGATTTCTATGTCTGGTATATCATGTGAATTCACACAAGTTCCTTTAATGATTCATTCTGTGGCACAATTTGATCTAAGAGCCAGCAATAAAAATGTTGCTTTTTTTCCATGAGAACGAAACACCACAAACACACACATACACACACCAGGAAACCTAATATGTTGGCCAACACCTCATAAACATCTGAACAGCCAGAGTCTGAGAATGTCCTGTCCAGTTAGGTTAGGTACGTGTGTCAATAGAAACACTCACAAATCAATCGACCAGCGACGATCATAAAAGTTATGTCTGGGATTAGATGGAAAATAACACAATGAAAATATTTAGAGTGGCTTTTTAAATGACACACTGTCTACATTCTAAAGTAAGTGTCCTATGAAGCATCTGCAATGACGATGATGCTAACTTCAGACAATCCTGTAACTCTAATATTCACAAGATTAACTTCAGAAGTATAAACAGGAGTGGAAGATTTATTTTTATACCACAATTTACTGAACAATAACAACAGCATTGATTACACATCTCAAACAGGCCACTCACTCTTCTTTACATTTCTGACTGCTAGTGACAAGGGGTCAAGGGAGTGAGTGTAACTTAGTGCATAACAATTATCACAAGGGGGCTTTGAAAAAGCACTGGCACCTTATATAAATCTGCAAAAAAGTGTGTGTGTGTGTGCATGTATATATATAGGTACATACATACACACACACAATGATGGTGACAAGGTGTTGAAAAAAAATGATTTCAACCTAAAATATATTTATTAGCCACACAGGGCTGCACAGAGACGGGACAAATTACAAGGTAGAGCTTTTCTTTTGGGGGAGAAAAAAAAAAAGTTGGGTAGGTTTTCGATCAAAAGGGATCGTAAAAAGGAAAGATAAAAGAAAGAGAAAAGAAAGGAAAAAAAGAGATAAAAACCCCGGATCAATAGGGATCGTGTATCACAAAAATGTCATGATATAAAGTGTAAAGGGAGTAACAGATGAGGTTTATCCGTGGAAAGAAAAGCCTACGGAAAAGACTAAGGTAACCTCGGTCAATAATGTCAAAATAAAAGAAACAAATGGAAAAGTTTGATGATTTTATAACAGAAACACCGAAGAAAACTGAAAATGTAAAGATGAAAGAGAAAATAATTTTTGGTTTCTGCTTTTGTTCTTTCTCAGTTGACTGATTGTTCATTTCTATGATAAGAGATATAGAAATGCTTCGGAAGGAATCCATATTTAATTAGTTTTTACGTAAGTGTAAAGGAACAAAATATATAATCTTTAGGCATATATTTGATTAAATTATTTTTCTTTTACTCATAATTTCTAACTTTTATGGACACTAAACTCTGCTTGCAAAGATCTGTTGAGGCAAGTGAAATCAAAATCAAATTCGATGACTGGCATCTGTGCTAGCGGGGTGCAAAGAGCACCATATAAGTGTGATCATTGACAGAGCGGCTAACCGGCTTCCGTGCCAGTGGCACATAAAAGGCACCATTCGTGTGTGATCGTTACCGGCATCGCCTTACTGGCACCTGTGCCCGTGCTAGTAGGGTGCTAAGAGCACCATCCGAGCGTGATCATTGCCAGAGTGGCTAACTGGCTTCCGTGCTGGTGGCACGTAAAAGGTACCACTCGAGCGTGATCGTTACCAGCGTCACCTTATTGGCACCTGTGCCGGTGGCATGTGTAAAAAGATTCGAGCGAGGTCGTTGCCAGTGCTGCCTGACTGGCCCCCGTGCCGGTGGCACGTAAAATGCACCTACTATACTCTCAGAGTGGTTGGCGTTAGGAAGGGCATCCGGCTGTAGAAACTCTGCCAGATCAAGATTGGAGCCTGGTGCAGCCATCTGGTTCGCCAGCCCTCAGTCAAAATCGTCCAACCCATGCTAGCATGTAAAGCGGACGTTAAACGATGATGATGATGATGATAGCTGCTATATTGATCTAGTTGGATCTCATCAGTACAGCATGGTCGAGAATCTAGGGTCTATTAAACAATGCATTAAATTAAATTAACTTTACAGCACAAAAGGGGAAGCAGGTTAAGGAAGGTATACAATGAAGTCATCATTGTTCATTAGTAGAGCAGAAGAGAAAGAAATGGAGAAGTGGAGGTTTCTTTCTATAATAATAGAATTCTACCATTGTTTACAGTGGTTTCAGCTCCTCAAGAAAAGTAGCACATTTAAGTTCACACCCAATCTTTTAAACATGAAACTGACCAGAAGTACTTTCACAGGATATAATGGAGTGGTCTACATAAAAAAAAAAACAACAACACCCACACAGCTTTAGAGCCCTCTTCACCTGTTCACCTTGCAACTTCAGACATCTGTGAGAACTCAAGTTCAGCTAACCTCAATTGTTTCTTGAAGCTTCAAGCAGTTTAAGATTTAATGATGTAAAAAAAGTACTCTCACACAACTTCAAAAACACCATTTTTAATTTACTTTTGTGTCTCAAATAATGATGATGATGATAATAATAATTCAAATTTTTAGCACAAGGCCAGCAATTCTAAAAAGAGGAGGCAGTCATTTACATTCACCTGGGACTTTATTATTTCAGAGACCCTGACAGGATGAAAGTCAACTTTGGCAGCATTTGAACTCAGAATGTAAACCCACAAATAATGTTGCTAAGCATTTTGTCCAACACGCTAATGGTTCAGCCAGTCTGCCAGCTGAACAATAACAGTTCTTTCCAATTTCGGTACAAGGCAAGCATATTGGCAACATATTTTGAAGATAGGGGTAAGTTGGTTACATGACTGGTATTATATTCTATCATCCCAGAAAGGATGAAAGATAATAAAAATAATCATCCTTTCTACGACAGGCACAAGACCAGAAACTTGTGGGGAGAGAGCTGGTCAATTGTGTCAACCCCGGTACTCAACCAGTGCTCATTTCATTGACCCTGAAAGGATAAAAGGTACGGTTGACCTCAACAGCATTTGAATGTAGAGTCAGAAGAAATGCTGTTATACATTTTATCTGGCACTGTAGCGATTCTGCCTGGTAAGGCAGTGGTTCTCATCTTAACTGATTGGAAGTGTTATCATGTACATTGTTTTGTCTTGCTATAAAAGATGGCCTACAGCAAATATTCTGCTCAATACCACAGATTTGCTTGTCAGTTGTTTGACCTCAACCAGTTGAGCATGTCCTTTAGTGGCTGATGATATGTGCATCTCCGATCACGAGCAGAAGTAGTGGGGGAGCATCATAGCCATGTGTTGAGAGGGATTCTTTGGGGTTTGAATAATTCACCTCTGGAAACATGGCTGTTTCATTCAACATCCTTAAACAACCCTTATTCAGAGACCTTTTGAGCGAGATGGGTTACTCAACCAGAAGAAAATTCTAACTGGGCCCCACCTGCAAGGTCATGTGCTGTTTATCTTGATATGAGATCACCATGTCATGCACATATGGTTGTGATGCATGTGTCTATCTTACCCTTATCAGACATGTAGTCATGATGGTTATACTGGGCTTCATATATTTTACCCCAGTGTCACTTTGATGGCATGCCCTGTTCTCTCACTCAATAATAATAATTATCAAGTTCAACAAAAAGAAAATTTAACTCTTGTTTTCCTTGTTTCAGTCAGTGGAATAAGGTCCAGTTTGGGCACCACATTGAATGGGTCGTTTCAAAAACTTGACCCCAGTACTTTTCCTTGAAGTTTGGCATTTATTTTAACAATCTCAATTGCAGAACCATAGACAAACCAATACCAGTTATCAAATGGTGGTGGTGGTGGTGAGAAACACACCCACATACCTATATACAATCAACTCATAAAGGATTAGTTGGCTTCAAGCTATAGCAGAAGACATTTGCCCAAGGTGCCATGCAGTGGGACTGAACCCAGAACCATGAGTCTGGGAGGCAATCTTACCACACAGCCAATCCTGTACCCATATATATATAAATGTATAGAGTGAATCTCCTGGTGGCTTTAATATTAGGGTCCACCAGCCAGATTACCCATGCAGATGATTAGTTTTCAATGGTGAAGGGAACGGATATGTAGGACCAGCTGTACTTTGGGAAAACAATGACAGAAAGATACATACATACAGGGAGAAAGAGAGAGAGAGAGAGAGAGAGAGAGAGAGAATTTGTGGCAAATATCTGTACCATGTATGTATGTACACCTACACACCCATACCCACATATCATTACAATCTTTTATGCATGCATGCTTTACATGTCCACATGAATGCACACACATTGAAAGCTTATGAAATTTTCCCTAAGATGCTACAATCAGGCAGTTACCCATGGAAATTACATCCCAAACTCCTACTGTAATTACCTATAATGATAATAAATGGATAATTCATGGAAGCACCAATTTTTACCATTATGCTTATCGAGAAAAATTCTATCAGGTAAGCCTTCAACCATTAATTACTATTATCTAGTTCAAACGACCAAGATTCCTCTCTAATCTCCACCCAACCTCGTGAAAAATCTATCATAAGAAATGGTTACTTAAAGAAGTACAGAGTTTGCCAAAGTTTGAATCAACACGATCCTTTGTATGATAATTCAAGAGAATCTCTAAAAATAGCATCTGAAACTCCCTAAAAAAATCATCATCGTTGTCATCTAGTATCTGTTTTTCATGCTAGTATGGGTTAGACCGTTTCACTGGAACTGGTAAACCAAAGAGCAGCACCAGACTCCAATCTGTTTTGGCTTGGTTTCTATGGCTGGATGCCCTTCCTAATGCCAACCACTCCATAGAGTGTCTTTTATGTGTCACCAGTATGGGTGTTGAACATCTTTTTATCGTTTACATTTTTAATTGTTTCAGTCATTAGACTGTGGCCATGCTGGGGCACCGCCTTGAATTTTTAGTCAAATGAATTGACCCCACTGCTTTTTTATATTTAAAGCCTGGTATTTATTTTATTGGTTTCTTTTGCTGAACAACTAAGTTACAGTTGTTGAGTGGGGGACAAACAGATCCACACACACACACACACGATGGGCTTCTTTCAGTTTCTGTCAAACCAAATCCACTCACGAGGCTTTGGTTGGACCAAGGCTATAGTGGAATACACTTTCCCAAGGTGCCACACACTGGGACTGAACCTGGAATCATGTGGTTGGGAAGCAAGCTTCTTATCACACAGCTATGCCTGAGCCTGCATAGAATACATTTTTCAAAGTGAAAATATTTGGTAAAGTAAGGAAACAGAGAATGGTTTAACTTTCAGAGGTGAAATTTCATTTTAACTGACCTTGTTCTGCAATTTCAATTTCTCTTCTGCCAAATGCTGCATGGTCAATGTTGCGAACACAGAAATCTGTACTTCCTTTGGAATTTCTCTGTTGAAAGAAATACAAATTTTTTTTATTCAAAAGAATGACAATTCTTTGAGTAAACATGAAACCTAAATCAAGAACAATTTAGTGAGTAGTTTACAAGCATAAAATAATGACTTAAGGAGTAAAGCAGTAGAATGTGTAATGCTAGTTTAATGATATGCTATGTGGAATGTGCCGAACAACTGTGAGCCATATTCAGGGCTCACCTTTCCTCCATTACAATCATGATGATGAGGATGATACTGGCTACACTAAAGTCCTTGATGTAATACTAAAGGAAAGACTCCAAGATTTCATGGCCTAAATGGTATGTTGAATAATGGTTGCAGCACACAAAGAAACAATGTGTTCCAATTCCACATGTGTACAGACATGTTATAATAATGACTTTAACCCAACGGTTGGCAAAGGGGCCAATACTAACCCACGGGGATGGGGTAGGGAGGGTCTATGTGGCTATCCAAGGGGTCGATAAACACCTGAAATGATTTTGAGCATTAACAGCGATGAATTGTAAGTGAGCCAAATCTGCAAGGGTGCTGTAATTTAAGGCTAAAAAACACTAATTTTCATGCAAATATTGAGGCAATATAAACTCGTATTCACCAAACATATTTCATATTAACCTTTTCGTTACCAACCCAGCTGAAACCCGCTGTCTCTGTACTACAAATGTCTTGTTTCCTTAAGTTTTGAATTAAAATCTTTCACCAAACCTTACTCACAATTAATGTTCCTAACACTAGCTTAATGATAAAGTTATTTTACCAAATTATTTGTTATATTTAAAGAAACAGAGCATCTCAAAATAAATACAGTAATGAAAGGGTTAAATATTCCAACTATATCATTACATCACAGAATTTTTATTGTTCCTCAGTTTTACTAAGTAAATCCTTTAAATTTCCTTATTTTTTAAGAAGTAGCCATGACACAAAAGAACAAGGAATTATTTACATTCGACATATATTTGACCTCATCTTGTTTGGTGTTAACACAACGTTTTGGCTGATATCCTCTCCAGCCTTAATCAGGTGTCTTGGGAAAATTTCAAACCTGGGTTCTCATTCCTAAGGTATTTTCTGATATTATTATTATTATTATTCAGGTCACTACTTAGAATCTTGGGGTTAGTAGCCCGCACTCTTAACCACTACACCATATTTGACAAATATCTGTTAAATTTTAATAATGTACATAATTCCTCATCTCTTAAATATAGAACTGAAAGGAATTAGTGTTTTAAAATCTATAAATATTTTTTTATTAATTATACTTTTTAATTCTATTTTAGAAATTTACATGAAGAGGATTCCATAAAGAAGTTTACTAAATCCTGTAATCTTTAAAAAGATAATTGCGTAAGTGAACAGCAAACAGTAACTACCATGCTGTGACTCAGTCAATATTGTCTATCCTTGCTTTGGCCAACACCAGAAACAACAGGCCTACCATAGAATCTTAGGAAGAGGAAAAGGTGGAACAGTCCAGGCTGATATGTCTTTGATTCTAAAACTATTTGATTAAAGTTGATCTGTGATTAAACGACATTACAGACATCACAAACCAAAGAAGGAGACTATGTGTCACTTGACCAGTTACAAATTAGCAGCCTAACCTCCAGCAGGGCACGCTAGATAATGTGGTCCTTGATACACCCAACACAATTTGAGAAAATACAGCTGCCCTATGTCAATAAACAACAGAATCATCTTCTAAACCAAAGAGATTGCAAGACATATCATCCCCATTGCTTTAATGTCCATTTTTCCTTGCTTTTATGGGTCAGATAAAATTTATTGAGGCAGGTTTTTCTGTGGTTGGATGCCTTCCCTGTCTCCAACCTTTACCTATTTCCAAGTAAGGTAATATTTCCTCTTGACCAGATGTTTTTACAGGGTTGGAAATGAATGACACTGCTCATATGTCAGTGGCATTCATTCACAACTATCACATGATGTCAAGATGAGGACACACACACACACATGGGCTTCCTTCAGCTTCCATCAACCAAATTCACTCAAAATTAACAACAATCACTACTTTCTCTTACACTCGCACCATCATCATTTATTATTCCTGTTCTATGCCGGCATGAGTCAGACAGGTTGACTCATGAGTCTAGCAGGTCACTGGGCTGCATCAAACTCCATTGTCAGCTTTGGAACAATCTCATTGGCCACATACCCTTCCTAATGCTAACAATTTCACAGTGTGTGTCCTGGGCGCTTTTCTTACATTCCACCTGCATAGCAAGGTCACCAAGAAATTTGCAAGACAAAAACAGGAAACAGGAAAAGAAGAAAAGCCACCTCGAATCAGTGTGGCATAAGGGGTGGATGGGTGGGTTAATATTTGAGAGGCGGATAAGGGGGTTATTATGCCAGGTATTGAAAAACTGACACAACACGAGGAAGGAATCAATACCTCACAACAATATATATAACAGAATTACAGTGTAAGCCATGACAACTGGAAAATCATTCAAAATGATTAGAAAATATACAAAACAAAACAAGAAAAAAAGCAAATTAAAAAATTTCTATTAGAGACAGAAGAAAGAAAAGAACGATGTGCATATTTCTAAACATGGCACACAATGTTCTTGCAGACTCGCGTTTATATTCTAAAACTGTCTACATGCAAGAGAATAATAAAATGCCATATCCTATTGTCGTACATTCTTTGAAACTGAAATACTTCAGTAAATTGCTGTATTACATTTTATTAAATGATTTACTTCCCTCAAGGTTGCAATTTTCAAACATTGATTTCTTTTTGTGTATATATCTATATATATACATACATGTATGTGTGTGTGTGTACATATGCATCTATGTTTGTGTGTATGTGTGTTTTGTATCTCCAAGAGAAAGTCATTGCATACGTGTGTGTAAAAGTCTATTTCTGTGGGGCGTATGCATGCACACACACACACACACAGACAGAAGTATGGTTGTGTGGCTGGAAAGATTACTTTCTAATCACATAATCTCAGGTTCAGTTTCACTGAGTGGCACCCCAGGGATGAATGCCTTCTACTATAGCCCCACTGGCCAACACTTTTGGAAGTTAGTCATGTGTGTGTGAAATATATATATATATATATATACATAGAAGTAAATATATGGCACAACGAAGTACCGATATTTACTGGAAAATAGCGAACGTAATAAATACGATGCTAATGTATAGCTTCACCGCGTATGTACTAGCAAAAAATTTTCCCTCATGGGCTATTCTTTACTGGAAAGCAATACTCTCGTATTGCATTACTATTTTTATATATACACACACACACACAGTGTGTCCAAAGGCATTCGCCAGATTCTTATTTTTCAATTAATAATAATACAATAACGCAATACAATGTACAATAAAATAAAAATTGGGTGAAACTTTCTGGACACCCTGTGTGTGTGTGTGTATATATATGCTTGACAAGACCTGTTGAATCAAGTAAAACCAATATTGTAGCTGTGACCAGTGGTCCCTGACAGGCTCCCATGCCAGTGGCACATAAAAAGCACCATCCAAATATGGTCAATACCAGGTCTGCCCGACAGGTTCCTATGGCAGTGGTATGTAAAAACCACCATTTAAATGTGGCCGATGCCAGTACCCTCTGACTGGCTTCTGTGCTGGTGGCACGTAAAAAGCACCATTTGAATATGGCCGATGCCAGTACTCCTTGACTGGCCCCTGTGCCAGTGGCACATAAAAAGTACTATCCAAGCATGGTCGATGCTAGGCCTGCCTGACTGGCTCCTATGCCAGTGACACGTAAAAAGCACCTACTACACTCTCAGAGTGGTTGGCGTTAAGAAGGGCGCTAGCTGTAGAAACATTGCCAGATCAGATTGGAGCCAGGAGACCTCAGTCACACCATCAACCAATGCCAGCATGGAAAACAGATGTTAGATGATGATGATATATGGCCAAGTACTCCTTTGCATATAATAACGAGTGTTTCAGATGATTCAATCAATAGAAGAGCCTGCTTGTGAAATGAACATGGAAGAGACTGATCACTCCACAGACACGTGCCCTTAATGTAGTTCTTAGAGAGAGTCAGTGTGACACAGAATATGATAAGGCTGGTCCTTTGAATTACAGGTACTACTCATTTTTGCCAGCTGAGTGGACTGGGGCAACATGAAGTAAAGTGTCTTGTTTAAGGACACAATGTACCACTGGGAATCTAACTCATGGCCTTATGATTGTGAGACAAATAAACAAACCAGTAAGCTATGTGCCTTCACACACACACATATACACCCCTGCACGCCGTCATAAACGGCCATGGATGAAAGTTCCAGTTGCCTAGTTGTTTGCCCCAGAGGAAAAGCATTGTCTGTGGTTGAGAAGCCCAATGCACAAATGGTGATCTCTGCTACAAAACCGCACTTGTAGGCTGTCCCATTGTTGTTTGAGTCATATGTTTTACTGTGGATTTACCATTTTTTAGCATTCACCAATTAACCCCTTCATTCGATAGCACCCTCCACATCTGGGCAGATTACGGAAGACAGGTTGTTGCCCATGCAGCAACCCCCCCCACCTCCCCATGTCATGGATAGATCAAAAGGAATAGCATGACCATTACAATTTGGAACCAGTGTTGTCACAGTTGATAGAATGAGGTCGTAATGTGTAAATGTAATATATCAAAGCAGCAAGCTGGCAGGACCGTTAG
This sequence comes from Octopus sinensis, assembly GCF_006345805.1. Lineage (NCBI taxonomy): Eukaryota > Metazoa > Mollusca > Cephalopoda > Octopoda > Octopodidae > Octopus > Octopus sinensis. The sequence goes on from NC_042999.1 coordinate 153,901,564, forward strand.
CAGTATTTCATCCTTTTGAGGGTCAATAAATTAAGTAACAGTTGTGTACTGGGGTCGATCTAATCAGCTGGCCCCCTCCTCCAGAATTTCAGGCCTTGTGCCTAGAGTAGAAAAGAATATTTAGTAGCTCCAATGGCAACGAGCTGGCAGAAACATTAGCAGCTAGGCGAAATGCTTAATATTCTGAGTTCAAATTCCACCAAGGTCAACTTTGCCTTTCTTCTTTTGGGGTTGATAAATTAAGTACCAGTTGCATACTGGAGTTGATCTAATCGACTGACCCCCACTCAGCCCAAAATTTGAGGCCTTGTGCCTAGAGTAGAAAAGTATATATAAATATATATACATTGTCTTTTAACATCCATGTTCCATATAATAAATACATATATGAGCTAGGTATGTGTACGCATGCTAACACTACTTGACAACCAGTGTTGGTTTGTTTATGTCCCTGTAAATTTAAAGTTCAGCAAAACAAACCAATAGAATAAGTAATGGATTTGCAAAAATAAAAACTCCAGCGAATTCGTTCCACTAAACCCTTCAACCCAGTATGACTGAAAGAAGAAAGGGAGAGAGAGAGAGAGAGAGAGAGAGAGAGAGAGAGAGAGAGAGAGAGAGAGAGAAAGAGACTTTACATTGTTGCTGTTTGAGTTAAAGCAGTGATGTTTGTCTATATTCCCAATGAACTCAGAACATAAGCTATATCTATAGAATTATCATCATCATTTAACCTCTATTTTCCATACCATACTGGCTTGGAAAACACTACCATAAAACACTGCTTATATAGATTTTGTCTAACCAATGCAACCAAGCAAGATCAGATATAAAAAGCATGATAGTGATGGTGTATGATGTTGCATAAAGGAGAGGCAGTTTGGCTTTGTGCCAAGAAGATGCACTGCATATACTAGTTAGTTAATTTGGCTCAAAAGCAAATAGCAAGGCCATGTAGGGGGACATGGAGTTAAGTACAGGGTGGTGTTCATGTAAAGAGTTCAGGCCACTTAAGGTCAAGGGAGGCTTTGAACAAGGCAGTCGTCAGCATCTTTACCATCTCGTCTGGCAGCTTGTTCCACGGATCCGCAACCCGGACGGAGAAAGCTCCTCTCCTTCGATGAAATCGGCGCAGGTAGAGCTTTTCGGAATGACCCCGCAGCCGACGCTCTGGAGCAGGAGTGAAGAACAGCTCTTTCGAGAGGTTACACTTTCCGCTTACTAAATGATCATTGAGACAAAACTGCAGGAGGATTATAGTTAAAAATTAAGCTCCTAACCATAGGACACATTTTTGACTCAGCATTTTCCCTATATATAAATATCCGGTTTCTTTCAGTTTCTGTCTACTATATCCACTCACAAGGTTTGCGTTGGCCACATGATATAGTAGAAGATATTTAACTGTCTATCTTCTTTTTGTAAAATTTTGAATACGATATATATATATATATATATATATATAAAATACAGTGTACATTTAAACACATGAGGAATCCACTTGTGGGATTCAACACGCTAGAAAGAACAGCTAGGTTCCATAACCACAAAATTAGGGATAAAATTGTTTTTCTAGCGTGTTGAATCTCACAAGTGGATTCCTCATGTGTTTAAATGTACACTGTATTTTATGACTAATACATAGTCTTTGACTAAATTTTTACATGTTAGGCCACTAGAAATGGAATTTATTTCCATTTCCCTTTAATATGATATATATATATATGGCCGTTTGCCAGCTCTGTCTGGCAACCGTGTCGGTGGCACGTAAAAGCACCATCTGTTCGTGGTCGTTTGCCAGCTCTGTCTGGCCCCGTGTCGGTGGCATGTAAAAGCACCATCCGTCCGTGTCTGTTGCCAGCCTCGGCTGGCCCCCGTGCCGGTGACACGTAAAAGCACCATCCGTCCGTGTCTGTTGCCAGCCTCGGCTGGCCCCCGTGCCGGTGACACGTAAAAGCACCATCCGTTGCCAGCCTCGGCTGGCCCCCGTGCCGGTGACACGTAAAAGCACCGTCCGTTCGTGGCCGGTTGCCAGCTCTGTCTGGCCCCGTGTCGGTGGCACGTAAAAGCACCATCCATTCGTGTCCGTTGCCAGCATCGCCTGGCCCCGTGCCGGTGACACGTAAAAGCACCATCCGTTCGTGGCCGTTCGCCAGCTCTGTCTGGCACCTGTGCAGGTGGCACGTAAAAAACACCCACTACACTCGCGGAGTGGTGGCGTTAGGAAGGGCATCCAGCCGTAGAAACACTGCCAGATCTGACTGGGCCTGACGAAGCCTTCCAGCTTCACAGACCCCAGTTGACCCGTCCAACCCATGCTATATGGAAAACGGACGCTAAACGATGATGATGATGATGATATATAACAAATGAAAGACAGAAGATGGAATATACGAGAATTTATTATTAATCCCGATGGTTGTGGGACACTCAACAACTGGTTCAGGAGCATCCGGTGGTGCAGATGTATCTCGTCAGATGATAAATAAATAAAATCAACTTGTTAAAATGACTGTTCCACAATGTAACTTGTTGTTTTGTAGAGAGAAAAACAGCCAGAAGCAGGAAAAATCTTCATATATATAGAAGATCAAAAATAAAATTGCAGAAGATAAAATGAAGAATGAACACGTAATCCAGCAAGTAGGTACGTGGCTTAGTGGTTAGGGCATTCGGCTCTGAGTTTGATTCCCAGTGGCATGTTGTGTCCTTGAGTAAGACACTTTATTTCACACTGCTCCAGTCCATTCAGCTGGCAAAAATGAGTTGTACCAGTATTTCAAAGGACCGGCCTTGTCACACTTTGTGTCACGTTGAATCTCCCTGAGAACTACGTTAGGGGTACACATGTCTGAGGATTGCTCAGTCACTTGCATGTTAATTTCATGAGCAGGCTGGCCCGTTGATCGGATCAACTGGAACCCTCATCATCGTAACCGATGGAGTGCTCCTATATCTATCTATCTATCTATCTATATATATATATATATATACAACTTTCTCACCCTCATTAGTTGATTATATCATCATCATTTAACGTCCGCTTTCCATGCTAGCATGGGTTGGACGGTTCAACTGGGGTCTGGGGAGCCCGAAGGCTGCACCAGGCCAGTCAGATCTGGCAGTGTTTCTACAGCTGGATGCCCTTCCTAACGCCAACCACTCCGAGAGTGTAGTGGGTGATTTTATGTGCCACCGACACAGGTGCCAGACGAGGCTGGCGAACGGCCACGCTCAGATGGTGTTTTTTATGTGCCACCGACACAGGTGCCAGACATATATTGTGTAATTAGAACAAGTTTAATTTTTTAGTATAAGTGGAGAATAACTTGATTCTGTGTATTTATATGTATGAAAAGGAAACATATAAAGATATGTCTTCACAGAATGTTTTCATATTATAGTTCAATTGAAATCATATTGGTATATACATTTTTAAGGTGAGTTTAGCAGAAATAATCTATATAAACATATATAACAAAAGTGAGAAGGATGAAAGGGAACAAGGAAAAATAAAGTGTCACATGTTGCTTCAAGTCTTTCGTATTGAAAAATTTTTTAGTATATATATTTTTGAGTTTTCTGTGTGTGTGTGTGTGTGTGTGCATTGTGGGAGAATGTAAATATATGTTTCTTTATCTTGACATTGCATAATGTCAGTAGTTGTCATTGTTATATAAACAATGTCATTCATTTCCAATATTCTGTAAAAAAAAATATTGGGCCATAAGGAAATATCACCCAGCATGGAAACAGGTCAGTGTTGGTGACAGAGAGGGCACCAGGCTGTAGACAATCTGCCTCAGCAGACTCTACCTGACCCATGAAAGCATGAAAAAGTGGACAGTGCTGATGATTATGACAACACTGTGCCACAGAGAGATGTGGATTCAAGACATGTATGAGGAAAGTGAGGGGATAGGTATTGTGCTGCAGACCCTAAAATTTTATGACAGCAAAGAAATCTGTAAATCTGCAATATTTTTTTTTAAAGCAGTGTTTTACAGTCAGATGCCCATTCTGTTGATAACCCTTACCTTTAAAGGTATGTGAAATAATGGTTAGGATTCCTGGTGGTATATTGTGCCCTTGAGCAAGACCCTTTATTTCACATAGTGCCAGTCCACACATCTGGAAAAAATGAGTAGTACAAGGGTCAGCCTTGTCTCATACTGTCACATTAAGTGAACACACACCTGTGGAATGCTCAACCCCATGCATGCCAATTTCACAAATAGGCTGCTCCACTGATTCAATCAACTGGAACCCTCATTGTCATAACCAATGGAGTGCCAGTTAACCCTTGACTTTTTTTAAATAAGGGCTCTCTTATTTCCCACATTTTCAAAAGTGCAAAGCCAAAAGCATTTTTGTTAAGAGGATGGGTTGCAACATCACTGTAGTTTGTGATTTTCATACACATTTGCATTTGGTTCTATGGTTTCAAAAATGAAAAAAAAATGTTTATTATTGAAAATGAATAGGAAAGGATAAATATGGTTTTTTTTCAGCGTTCCCCATTTGGGACTTTTTGAAAAATTTATCTTATTTTCCAAAATATTCACATATGAAGAAAATTTAAATAATATATATTACTTTAACTCATAAGACACCTGGCAAAGCCAAAAATACTAAAAAATTTGGCAGTGGATGGGTTAATGTAGCACCAGCATGGGTGCTTTTTACATGGCACCAGCACCCTTAAGCTCCCCAAACATGCCAAAATAGTGTAGTTTTAGGTTCAATCCCACTTGGTGGAATCCAATGCAAGTTTCTTCAGCTACAGTTTTGGGTTAATCGATGCGTTGTGAAAGAAATTTGATAGAGGGGAAACCATATGGAAGATGGTTTCCCCTCTACAGCAGAACTGTCCCCGTTTCTCCATGGAAGACGTTTTCCATTATATAGTTCACCACCACTGCCTGGTTCTTAGGAATCAAGCGTGAAGATAATTTGCCTTCCTTCCTTGATTATTTCCTTCTTCTCAAATCACAAAGACCCTAAAATGGTCCTAGGTGTATCACCTGGCTTGACAATGAATGCAATGAGTTTCACAAAAAAAAAAATTATTTACCTGAACCTTATCTTTCGGATTAATATCTTCTTCTTCTGAAGAACTTCCTGTATACGATGCTGAAATAAGAAATAAACATTATGATTACTAGCCGAGTCGATGGACAGATCAACAAAGTAAAAAAATAAATATATACATATTTAGGTCAACACCAACACTCATTTCAGCTGTTGGCTAATTAACTTGATTAAATGGTTATTGAACTGTAATATAAAGCAATGAAGACAGATCACCAAGGTTTCCTAGGTAACGATGCAATATTTCATGTATGTGCATGTATATGCATGTCTGTATGTGTGCATGTGTAAGAAGTTATGATCTTCAGAGACTGACACGTCAAATGGACAATAGTTATTACAATAACTACAGCCTTGACTAGAGTTTCTCAAAGGGCGAGTGAACACAGGAGGCAAGGTGGGACACAGGTTACTTCAGAATGATGTGCTAGTGATAAATGAATGGAATTTACAAATTAAGTAAGGGTGGCTGTGTGGTAAGAAGCTTGCTTCTCAACCACATGGTTCTGGGTTCAGCCCCACTGCGTGAAGTGTCTTCTAATCTAGCCTTGGGCTGACCAACATCTTGTGATTGGATTTGATAGCTAGAAACTAAATGAAACCCGCTACATGTGTTTGTCCCTCACCACTTCTTGACAACAGGTGTTGGTGTGTTTACATCCCTGTTACTTAGCAGTTCAACAAAATAAACTGATAAAATAACTACCAGACTTTAAAAAAAATACTGGAGTTGACTAAAATTCTTCAAGCTGGTGATCCAGCATGGCCAGTCTAATGACCGAAACAAGCAAAAGATAAAGTTTTAAAATTTGGTCCTAATAAGAGAATATAACTAAGAGAGTTAAATGTGGCAGATGATGGAACTAACCAACATATTGGACGTTAAATTCCTGGCTCTAGCAAGATAAATTACTGCAACAAAACTCCAAAATAGATACTGTGCTAATGTTCCCACATGTATTGGTTAGCATTAAGAGAAGCAGCTTTAGCTGATGTAGAAGATTTCTCTTAAAGTTTGCTATAAAAAGAAAAAAAAAACAAAAAAAAAATCATGCAAATATCTAACTCTGCAGTAGAATCCCACACAACTGATGCCAGCAAAGCAAAACGAATATGTAAATAGACATGGAAAAAATATGTAAAGAAATGAAAATCTGATGAGAAAATCAATACTGAAAATTAATCCTGTAGTAAGTATTTCTCTCCAAAACAAGAAATGTTAACCACTTTATGTAGCTTTTTCTAATAATAAACGAGCTACTGCCAGATTCGTCAGCAACAGCAGATTTTAAAACTGTCATGGTACAAGAAGCTAACTAACGAACGTATACAGAGCTCAATGATTTGCTAGAAATAGTAACCAAATTACAACTTATCATCAGTAAAATGATTTAATGTGTGTAATCCATGCTGGTACAAGTTGGATAGTTTGGCAGGGGATGACAAGCCAGAGGACTGTGCCAAACTCCAATGTCTCATTTGGAATGGTTTCTACCACTGGATGCCCTTCCTAATGCCAACCACTTTACAGTGTGCTGGGTGCTTTTTACGTGGCACAAACACCGGTGGTTTTTTATGTGGCACCAGCACCGGGGATTTTTTTATTGTTTTTTTTTTACATGGAACCAGCACCGGAGCTTTTTTTTTTGTGACACCAGTGCTTTTTACATGGCACCAACACCAGGGCTTTTTTATGTGACACCAGGACCAGAGTTTTCTTATGTGGCACCAGCACTGGTACTTTTTATGTGACACCAGTACACTAGTATCAGAGCTTTTTATGTGACACTAGCACCAGAGCTTTTTTGTGTGGCACCAGGACCAGTGCTTTTTATATAGAACCAGCACCAACAGAATCACCAGGTACCTTGCAAGACAAACCCACTTAACTAGAAATGGGGGAGTAATATTGACAAGGTGTGGCTTTGTGCCAGTTGAAAGGTTTAAGGTATAGAGGGGACAGATGTAGGTGTCTTGCTGTAGAGTAGATACATGGATACCCCAGTTGGAAAACAAAGGAGAGTGAGTTGGGTTTTCACCAATTGCTCTAGATTCTTGTGCAGCCACAAGCAAACACAGATGACCTTTCAGTTGACCCACCCTTAATCCAGAGTAACACTGAGGTTGTGATAGCTAGAATGGGAAGGCAAAACAGTTGCACCCACCCTCAGGTGGTACTCATTTTCAGAAGAGTAGACATGAGGAACATGAAATTAAGTGCCTTGCTCAAGGACACAACAAGCTACCAGGTCTAAGAATTGAACCCATAACCATACAGTCATGAGAGCAACACCCTAACCAACTGGCTATGCACCTTCACCATTCTAGACACAGTATATCACACATACAATCACACAGAAACACAAAAGTGATGGCCACAGCTGGAATGGTTTTAATCATAGGTTTCTGGGTTAAGGGTGACCTAGAGTTTGGTCTCCTTTCTAGCAGCACCAACAAAAACAGCAGCAGGCACTGTACAAGGAATAAAATTACTCAACCCAGTGAGTTCTACTCAAAAAGCCATATGGCAGCAAGGACTACAATCTCAGTTTAATAAATGATTCAATATAAGTGAGCTGGCAGAAGCATTAGCAAACTAAGGAAAAATGCTTAGCAGTATTCCATCTGTCTTTATGCTCTGAGTTCAAATTCTGTCACGGTCAACTTGTCCTTTCATCCTTATGGGGTCGATAGAATAAGCATGTGTTGAGTACTGGGACCGATGTAATTAGGTTACCTCTTCTTCTGGAAGTCCTGGCCTTGTCCCAAAATTTGAAACCAATATGAGTGTTTATGTTACTATCCACACACTCATGCACACATGAGCATATATGTGTAAGTTAATGTGTGATGATAATGATATATATATACACATACACACACACATATATATATATATACATGCACACACACACATATATACATACACACGTACACACACACACACACACAAATATATATATATTTATATGCATACATGCCAATATAACAGCGTGAGTAGGTGTTACTGTGTTTATACAAAGACAAGTGCATCATGTACACATGACAAGTAAATTACAACTTTAGATTTAATTCCTAATTGCTGCTATTTCAGTTCACTTCAACTGTTAATGCTCTTGGGAAAAATTTTCTTGTCACAATTCCAAAGACTTTGTCACAGAAATAGAGGAATACTGCACTGAAGGAGATGATTGAACAATGAAGAATTCAAAAGTTTATCTGATTAATGAGTGCTGCTTAATATTTCAAACTCTAACAATTATACACGCATGGGGATTATCGAAAATTTTAAAATTTGGTACATTAATGTAGTTTTCCAAGCTGAATTGCTGGAGTTATTTCACTTTTTCCAGAAATAAACTTTTCAAAAAAGTTATAGAGGTTTGAAGTTTGATCATTTTCACCCAATCAAGAAACAGGATTTGGAAGGTGTCATTTTGTGCGTGACTGCACATTTTGTCAACATTCTGAAAATAGCACATTCTCAATATTTGTATTCTACACACGAAAAACGAGTAAACAATATGTCTTTTGTAGTTTTAAGCATTCAACAACAGCATCAACAAGTGGTTTCAATATATTTGTCAACATGTGCTTTGTTGCAGACAAAAGAGTTCACATGTTCGACTTGTTACTATGGAAACAGGCAGGAATGTGCCTGTGGCTTACGACTGGCTAAAATTACCTAAAATTTTCAAACTTTAATAGTTAATAACTCTTTATTTATTGATTTATTTATGGCAAAAGTGATTTTCATGGCATTGATTAGACTATAAAAATGTTTAATTACACTAAATATGAAATCAATTTGGACATTGACCTCGGCAGCCAAATAGAAAAGATTCACACACATAGTGTAGGTATGGCTGTGTGGTCAGGGAGTTTGTTTCCAAACTGTATGGTCTAGGGTACAGACTTACTGTGTGGTACCTTGGGCAAGTGTCTTTTACTATAGCTATGGGCTGTCCAAAACCTTACCCAATCACTCCCTAACACTCTCTTGTAAAACATGAGTAGACTTGCAGCTCCTCTACAACAAGAAACCTTTTCTGGCCCCTTCTCTCATCTGTAAGTATATAGCATCTACACACATACCTTACAAGCTGCATGTCAACCCCACTACAGCTGGTGGCATAAGGGAAGCATCTAGTACACTCTGAAGAGGTTGGTGGGGTTAGAAAAGGGAAAAAACTATGGAAACCATTCCAAAGCAGACACTGGAGCATAATATAGTCCTTAGAGCCATTTGAACTGTTCAACTCATATTAGCATGGAACATGGATGTTAAATAATGAGGATGATGATGCACTTAGAAGACTATAAATGAACACAGCAAAGCATTTTGGCTGAAAGTCTAATAAATAAATAATTTTTAACACTTGATCCCTATAAACTATACAAAAATCATTAAAGTTTTGTGTTTAAACAATAACTGAGAAGAATAATATTGGTAATCCAACACAAAGCTTTCATTATTGTCACTGTAAAGATTGCCAACAATTTAAGGAGTTCAATAGCAACTGTAGTATCATGGAAAACTGCACATAATCTGGTGGGGGTGGGGGTGGCAGTGGTGCAGAGGAGGAAGTTAATCTTCTGAACTACATTGATTCCAGAGAAAAGAATTAATTGAATCCCAAATATCTCTAAAATATCCATAGACTGTCAATAACAGTATTTACACAGAAATTGAGAAAAGAATACAATAAATAATTTAAAAAAAAAAAACAAAAAAAAAACAAACAAAAAAAAAACTCTGAAAATATCCTTGAGGGACATGTTCACCTTTTCTGCAATTCTATTTTAAAATGAATAAATCATAGAGTTAAAAAAAAAAAAAATCAATAGTCCAAAAGCCATTCTGTCTAAAATTGTTTTCCAATATACTTTTTCATCTCACCTCCTTGCAACCTCAACAACAACAACAGCTGAATAAACCAAACAAAAGAATGAGAAATTTCACATTTCTAAATAAGGACAAAGAACATTTGCATAAGAATTAGAGAAGTGGTTTTTTTAGTGAAGGAAATGATCATAGTACGGGGTCAAATGTTAGGTAATATAATTCCCACACAAAGCATGCCAGCTAATGGTCTATATATCATTAGCATTTCAATTAGTTAACTCTGATCGTACAAAATAAGATATCATCTTGTCTCCCCGCCACCCTTGAAATATCTAAAATTAAATGAAAATCTAATGTTCTTTGTCGTTATGCATTAAATTCGAAGATCAAAAGCCTGGTTTTTCTCTGTTCTACTACACATTTTCTGCAATAGCTTCGTCTTTTCTGTTTTTCGAAGCCACCATGTTTACATGGGTCGAAAGCATCTGAGCGCTGCAATATTAGTGATATTGTTCAAGCTTTCGTCGTCACAGTTGGATGCTTTTCAACCAATGAAAGTTAGTGAAGCACTTTTATCGGTCATGCAGACTGATGTATGCAGGTTAAATCTAACTTTCTAAGCTTACCAAGCTTTGACCTGATGAGGTTTCCTTGGATGTTTGGCCATGATTGCCTTTTGTAATTGTTTTAGCAAGTTAGCAATAGTACCTTCCATTGATGGTGTGTAGTCCTTTTGAAAGTAGTCAATAAACCCAATGCCTTTTGCATCCCCCAAAAAACTGAGGATATCACCTTCCCTGGAGATTGAATGACCAAATGACATTGGGCTTCTTTGGGGCAGGTGAAGAGAGGTGTTTTCACTGTGTGGATTACCTCTTTTGTCTCTTGACCAAAGTGATGAAGCCAACACTCATCCTGGTTAAGGAAACATTAAAGAAAATCAGCAGGATTTGCCTGAAACAATGTCACCATTGTTTTAATGTTCCCCTTATCCATACATGCATGGGTTGAATGAGGTTTGTTGAGCAGATTCACAGTGGAGGGATGCCTTCCTGTTACCAACCCTTACTGGTTTCCATCCAAGATATTTCCCTGTGACAGGATACCCTTTCATGGAAGATTAGAAATAAAAGATACCGCTTGTTATGGCAGTGAGCACACTTGTGTACTACTATCACATGATGTCAAGACAGGAAGACACAAACACCCCCCCACACACCCACACTCACTTGTGTGTGTGTGTGTAGTCCAATCCATGCCAACATGGAAATCTACATATATATGTAAATGAATGAGTAAATATTCTAATGAATATTCATTAGAGATGTTATTATCAGCAGTAAATATATGAATAATTAATAACAATAATATTAGTGGCCAGCAAGCAATAATGCCGTTAAATGGCTAAACAATAAAATGTTATAACTAACTAATAATTATAATAGAGGGTACACAAAGTACCAGCTTGCTACAAACAAGAGTTAAAACCCTCAAACAAGCCACTATCTCACTGAGATATAAAAGTCATGGGATCTAAAATTTACTGCAGCTGTTTTAGTAGAATTTTATTGATGTATTGATAGATTACATCGTAGCATAAAGCAACCATCCACAGGTAAATTTTAAACAGGTATAAACAAGTAATACTATTTGTTGGATAGGTCAGCATCAAGGTTTTTATCTTACTAGTTTATACCGGTCTGAAGTTTATCTAATAAATGTGGATTTATACTATGAATTTTTACCAAAACATCTGTAGTAAATTTTAAACCCCATTTCTGTTCTTTTTATACCTATTCCACACCTGGAATCTATGATTTATATATCTAACTTCAGTACACTACTAATACAACAGTTCATGGTTGTCTTTACCTCACAGTGAACCCAATGTTATGCTACCTAGCCAGTCCTGGTGCCCTACATCTTGATGTGACTAGATTCTAATGCATGTTGTATCTATCATCACCATCATTGTTTAACATCTGTTTTCCATGCTAGTATGGGTTGGACAGTTCAACCGGGTTATGGGAAGCCAGGAGGCTGTACCAGGCTCCAGTCTGATCTGGCAATGTTTCTACAACTGGATGCCATTCCTAACGCCAACCACTCCGTGAGTGTAGTGGGTGCTTTTGATATGCCACTGGTACAGGTGCCAGGGGAGGCTGGCAACAGCCACGATCGGCTGGTGTTTTCTACGTGCCACTGGCACGGAAGCCAGTCAAGGCAGCACGGGCATCGGCCACGTACAGATGGTGCTTTTTACGTGCCATCGGAGGCTGGCAACGGCTATATATAAATCTATATATAAAACACATTTCACACACACCTTTTACTCTGTCATTTATCTCTTCCTACTTCTCCTCCTCCTCCTCCTCGAATCACCTCCGTTTAAACTCCATCCCTCATTCTCCATCCTATCCGTATTACTTTTTGCTAGCTGCTCCCTTTCTGTGCCTCCAGTTATCACTCGTTCTCCTGAGCTACATCTTAGATCCATCATACCTCGTCCTTAACATCACTCCTGTCTACTTTCTCAACACCCACTCACATTAACTATTAATGCCCTCAGCTACCTTTGTAACCCCACTAACCATTGCTACCCTCATGTCTCTTTGACCTCCATCCCAGCCACAATCCATCACCCTCCCTTCCACAAACAGGTGAGGGAAAGGGGCTGTACCCAAAAGGCTTCACTGCCCCTTAGTAACAGGTTAGGAAGAGACTGGAATCATAGACTTCAAAGGCTCTCACAAACACTTGAGCTCAACATGGCCACTGTCCCTTCTTGGTGGGTGGGTGAACACGGACATTCCAATAAAAGAAATTCCAGAAAGACAATGCTTTGAGAAAGATGGACAGGGTTTGTACACAACTTGACTTATGGGTAATAGTAGGAGGAGGAGAGGTAAGTGAGCCAGTAGTGCCAGAGTGGAGGGAGTAAAAAACCAGCTAGTTCTGAAAAGCAGACACCATTGTAGTAGGAACAGAAAATGAAGAGAGGGACAGAGAGTGAGAGAGGAGACACAGTATCTCTGTGAAAAAGGGGCTGGAGTGTATTGAGTGGATGACTTCATCCTAATAAATCCAGACTTTCATAAGCATTTTTTACCCCTTCTTTTTTTTGAAGTTTCAGATATATTTAATTATAAGAAAGTCTTGTTGCCAGTATCTTGGAATCTACTAGTTTCCTAACCAGTACAAGATCTATTACAACTACTATATTCTTTTCTACTCTAGGTACAAGGTCTGAAATTTTTGGGGAGGGAGCCAGTTGATTAGAGTGAACCCAGTATGAACTGGTACTTAATTTATCGACCCTGGAAGGATGAAAGGCTACGTTGACCTCTGAGGAATTTGAACTCAGAAGGTAAAGACAGACAAAATACCGCTAAGCATTTCGCCCAGCATGCTAATGTTTCTCACCACCTTAAAATATAATATTTTCTATTCTAGGAACAAGGCTCAAAATTTTTGGGGAGAGGGAGGGCAGTCAATTAGATTGACCCCAGTACGCCACTGGAACTTAATTTATAGACACCAAAAGGATGAAAGGCAAAGTCGACCTCGGCAGAATTTGAACTTAGAATGTAAAGACAGACAAAATACCGCTAAGCGCTTCGCCTGGCGTGCTAACATATCTGCCAACTCACCACCTTAAAATATAATATTTTCTATTCTAGGCACAAGGCCCAAAGTGTTGGGGAGAGTGCCAGTCGATTAGATTCACTGGTACTTAATTTATCAACCCCGAAAAGATGAAAGGCAAAATCGACCTCGGCAGAATTTGAACTCAGAACGTAAAGACAGACAAAATATTGCTGATCATTTCACCCAGCATGCTAATGTTTCTGCCAGCTCACCACCTTATTACAACTACTATATTATTAATTGCCACTAGTTCAATACTGAATCTCCTCAAAGGAATCAACCAAGGGGGAAGGACAAGAAATATTGGCTTCAAATTTTGGTACAAAGCCAGCAAGATCAGGGGAGGGGGATAAGGCAATGACATTGACCCTAATGTTCAACTGGTACTTATTTTATTGACCCTGGAAGGTCAAAGGGTGAAATTGACCTCAGCAAAATTTAAACATAGAATGTAAAGACAGATGAAATACTTCTAAGCATCTTTCCCAGAGTGCTAACGATTCTGCCAGCTTGCCATTAACAGAAATCAATCAAGAGAGAAGAATCAGAAATATTGATACTTTTTTGTTAGTACCGAGTTTTTATTATTTTTTTTATATTTTATGTTTATGTATGTTTCATTGGTACTTATGAATATGGATATGGAAGCTGCAGCAGATCTAGATGGGAAACATTCAATAGAAGTTATTATGGTGTCTGGAAATGAAAAAAAAAAAATCCAATGTATGGAAGTGACTTTTTTTTCTTTATGTTGGATGAAAGATGATATGTGCCATGTCGAATATGAAAGAAGTTTTTCAATGTTGTTTGAAAGGTAACAACACTTCCCCTGTCTTCCTCTTCTAAACCAGTCCCGCAGTGAAGAGCTGCTAATTTCCCTTATAAGAAAATACTTTGAAGTTGTTCAAACCAATGGAATAAATGATACACAGGAAACAGAAAGATATAATGATGATAATAATAATAATAATAATAATAATAGTCAATGTTTACAAAAAGCAGACATAGTGGAACTTCAAAGGTATGTGAGAAAGGGGAATAGCAAATCCATTCTTGGCAAGCTGATTGGTGTTTTCATTTTGTTTATTTTTTTTTATACTTATTTTAGTCATTGGACTGCAGCTATGCTGGGCTCATCTTGAAGGGTTTTAGTCAAACAAATGATCCCAGTAGTTACGTTTTTTTTTTGTCTTTTCTAAGTTCGGTACTTAATTTCCTTCGTCACTTGTGCCAAACTGCTACATTATGCAGATGTAAACAAACCAACACCGGTTATCAAGTGGTGGTGTAAAATCACAGACTTATACATACAAATCCTCATCAGGCGGAGGAGTGGCTGTGTGCACAGGCATAAGAGTGGCTGTGTGGTAAGTAGCTTGATACGAACCACATGGTTCCGGTTCAGTCCCACTGTGTGGCACATTGGGTGTCTTCTACTATAGCCTCGGGCTGACCAAAGCTTTGTGAGTGGATTTGGTAGACGGAAGCTGAAAGAAGCCCGTCGTATATATGTATATATGTGTGTGTCTATGCTTGTGTGTCTGTGTTTGTCCCCCAACATCGCTTGACAACCGATGCTGGTGTGTTTACGTCCTCGTAACTTAGCGGTTCGGCAAAAGGGACCGATAGAATAAGTACTAGGCTTACAAAGAATAAGTCCTGGGGTCGATTTGCTCGACTAAAAAGTGGTGCTCCAGCATGGCCACAGTCAAATGACTGAAACAAGTAAAAGAGTATTTAACATCCATTTTTCCTGATTGCATGGGTTGGGTTTTTTGACAAGATCCAGCGAGTCACAGAGCAATGGAGAGTTCCAGTGTCAACTTCTGTGTGGTTCCTACCATTAGATGGTCTTCCTTAAACCAAACACTTTACAGGGTGAACTGAGAGCACTTTCTGCGCAACCAGCACCAGTGAGGTGACCAGATAACTTGCCAGATGAGAAAAAGGGAAAGGCAAAAAGCTCCTGTTACTAGTATTTGAGAAGGAAGGGGTTAGCTTTATGCCTGGTGTTGAAAGGCTAAACTGTGATAGAGGGACAAGCACAGATGTCCTGCTTCAGAGGGGATAAATGGCTACCCCACATTATATGAAAGGTGGGTGGGAGTAGCTGAGAAGGAGATAAAGACAATAGTGTTGGAGTGCCAAAGCACACTCTCAAAGTACAAGAAGGTGAACTTATGAGAGAGGACAGAGAAGGGGTCAGAGTAGGGGAGAAGAAAGAGGGTATTTTCATGAGGGTGTGAATGATAGAAGAGGGGTAAGGCCAGAGAGATAGACGTGGTTCAGGAAGGACAGATCAGAAGGTACGGGCATAATGTGCAAAGAGTAGGAGTAGTAGGGAAGGGGATGTAAGGGTACAAAAGGGTCGCTCCAGTGAGCAGGGAATAATGGAAAATATGAGAGGATGCTGAGAAAGGATTTGATTGGGAGATACTGTGATTAGTTGAAATTGTTAGAGTATTGGATAACAAGCCTTGCGGTATTTGTTCGGTGAGTCTCCACACCTTGTGTTCTCATCCCATCAAGGTCAACTTTGCTGTTTATACTTCACGACTCAATAAAGTACCAATCCATCCACTTCTTTTTCTTTCTTTCTAGGTAAAATAACCTCTATTCAGACCTGGAAAGGGATGGACCCTGTTGTTTAAATGCCAAAGACACATGATATGTCACAATGGAGCCCCTTATGATTCCATTAATAGTTGAAGGTTCGAGGAAGAAAGAATTAATGTTGTTGAGAAAAACTTCAAGATCACAACTCTTGATTTATTTTTCTCATAAATAGACACAACACATCAACATTGTTGTCATTGTAAAGTCCAATTTTATATGATTGCACAGGTGACTGAGTTCACCAAGGCAGATTATCTACAACTGGATACCCTTACTGTTGCCAACCCTCACCTGTTTCTGAGTAAGGTAATATTTCCCCATGACCAGACATGCTTTTGCAGAATATTGGAAAGACACATTTGTATGACAGTAACACTCAGGATACTAAAGCAAGGACACACACACACACAGGATATCGAAGCAAGAACAGATACACACATACAGGATACCAAAGCAAGAACAGCCATACACACACACACAGGATATCAAAGCAAGATCAGACACATACATACAGGATATCAAAGCAAGATCAGACACACACACACAGGATATCAAAGCAAGATCAGACACACACATAGGATACCAAAGCAAAGACAGACAGACACACACACACACGCACATTCATTCATATACACACACACACACAACAGGTTTATTTCGGTTTCCATCCAGCAAATCCACTCACTGAGTTATTGTTGATTATGGATTAGATAGATGGCAGTAGACCAAGGTACCACACAGAGGGTCCGAACCAAAAACCATGCAGTCCAGAAGCAAACTATTAAAATTCAATTCCTATATAATGAAACAATAAAGAAAAAAACTATACTGGTGGCACAAAAGAAAAAAAAGTCACTGAATACATTCTGTAAAGTTGTTGGCATTAAGAAAGGCATCCAACCATAGAAAAGATTCTAAAGCTCACATCAGAGTTCAATCCAGTCCCGTGACTTGCCAGATCCTTGTCAAACCATCCAACCTGCACCAGCATGGAAAATGGATGTTAAATAATCATGGAAACGATGAGCATTCCATCTTGTTCTATTTAGCAAATGTTATCAAGCCGATCTTTAGCTGCCACATCACAGACTATCAGTAGATCGGATCAGTTCTGCACGGAGCTTTTTAATTCACTATCCATCACACACAAGAGAAATAAAACAAGTTCTTGTCAGACAGATGAAGTTCATGAAACAATAACAAAATCGTAGTTATTGACATAAATGGAGTAACATTCTATCAAATAGATCCAAACAGATAAGGGAAAAAAAAAAATCAACAGACGAAGTGGTTTTTTTTTTTATATTCTGTTTTCATTGGTTGTTAACAAGAGTTAAGAAAACCGGCGACCTCTATATGATAGAGCGCAAATAGAGCTGACTGGTGCTGTTCAACAACAAAATCAATATATTCACATAAAAATCAAAAGACAAAGTAAGGCAAAGAGATAGAGTTACTAATGGTATTAAAGCTTTTAAAATATTTAGTTTGAATGATAGATGAGAGGCAGGGGGGGGGGACCTTCACCAACCATTCACATTATGTGTGTATGTATGTGCTTGCATGTATATAAGTGTATAGGTGTGTGTGTATGCATATACATATGTATTTTATGTCATGTGTATAAAGGTATCAATGATGGAGTATATTTGAAAGAACAGAAAGAAGAGACAACAGGGTCCCAGACAATGCAACAAATGTTATCTACATCATTGTCATCATCGTTTAACGCCTGCTTTCCATGCTGGCATGGGTTGGACGGGTTTGACTGAGGGCTGGTAAGCCAGAAGGCTGCACCAAATTCCAATCCAATCTGGCAGTGTTTCTACAGCTGGATGCCCTTCATAATGCCAACCACTCTGAGAGTGTAGTGGGTGCTTATGTGTCACCGGCACAGGACCAGTCAGCTGGTACTGGCATCGACCACGCTTGAATGGTGCTAATAACAAAAAGACAAAAAAAAAAAACTATTCATGCAACATAGCATTTCATTCACACACACATGTATCTATGTAAACCAAGAAGTAATAACAATAACTATTTCAAATTTTGTCACAAGGCCAGCAATTTCAAGGGAGGGGGCAAGTCAATTACAGTGCCCCCAGTGCTCAACTGGGACTCATTCTATCGACCCCGAAAGGATGAAAGGCAAAGTCGACCTTGGCAGAATTTGAACTCAGAACATGGAGACAAATGAAGAAATAAGGTTAATTTCTGTTATAGTCACAAGGTCTGGAATTTTGAGTGAATTAGTTAGTCGATTACAACACCCCCCACCAGTGGTCAACTGGGACTTATTTCATCTTGTAAGGATGAAAGGTAAAGCTGACCTTGGCAAAGTTTGAACTTAAAATGTAAAGACAAAATGCTGCTAAGCATTTTGACAAGTGGGTTAGTGATTCTGCCAGCTCCCTGTAATAATAATAATGATAATTCCAAATTCTTGCACAAGGCTATTAATTTTGAAGGGGGGAATGGGTGAGTTGATTACATCAACTGTGTGTGTGTGTGTGTGTGTGTGTGTGTGTGTGTGTTTGTGCGCACATGCACATTTTTGTGTCTTGTTATGACATCACATGATGGTCATAAATAAGTGTCACTCACCTCCAGTAGTTTGCAAAAACATGTCTGGCCAAGGGGAAATATTACCTTGCTTGGAAACAGGTGAAGGCTGGTGACAGGAAAAACATTCAACCACAAAGAAAATCTGCCTCAATGCATTCCATTCAATCTATGCATGCACAGTAAAGTGGATGTTAAAATGATGTGCATACATACAAGCACCACCATTATCAATTTGGAGTTTAGTCAGCTCAGCAATGCTCTATAGATAACCAGCAGGAAAACAATGATTCTTAGTGCAACACACAACCTTCAAATATCTTTTGTTTTTTCTTTTTTTTTCACCAAACTGCTGCCAGACTTCTCCCTCCACCTCTCTAAAGATGATCTATACTAATTCCACAAAATTCACAACAAACATAGCTCTTCGGGGACAGCCATTCCATTTACTGTTGTATATCTATCTATCTGTATATTTGAAGTGTATTCCATTAGGAACAAATTAGAGTACAAAATAGAGCTCATTTGCCCTTAGAATTACCAAATTTTTTATTTATCTATGTGCCCTTTTCAAGCCTAGCCAGGAACATGGACTCGGTTTCCCAGTTTTTGTGGCATATGTGTTCCCCCCAGCTGGACGGGATACCAGTCCATCGCAGCGTTACTCAAGAAACAGGAAAAGAGAGTGAGAGAAAGTTGGGGCGAAAGAGTACAACAGGGGTCGCCACCACCCCCTACCGGAGCCACATGGAGCTGTTTAGGTGTTTTCGCTCAATAAACACCAAAAAAAAAAACCCCGGTCTAGGAATTGAAACCGTGAGCCTCCGACTGCAAGTCCGCTGCCCTAACCACTGGGCCATTGCGCCTCCACAGAATTACCAAATAGCTGATAGTATTTGAAGTCTAGGCTTAGGCATTCATGTGTGAAAAATATTTGAATAGTCAACAGGAAGGAAACACAAGTAGTGCTTATTAAATAGCTGTCTAAACGTACTCCTTCCTGTTAGGTCTATTCAATTTTTACCTATCTGTATAGATATATCAAAACAGGAAGTTGAACAAATTCTTTGGTATTATTCATTTACCATTACACAGGAGTCATTTGATTCTCTTTCTGAAGGACTTCTAATAGGAAATTTCTTACATGCTTGTCTGACATGTACAATTTTGTGATTCCTAATAGCAAACGAAACATGTGTAATGGTGAACAAATAATATACCAAAACAATTTTGCCAACTTCCTGTTTTGATATACAATTATTGCGCAAACAATATTTCCAGAATTTCCAACTAATTCATACCTCGCATAAATATAACTACATACTGGATTGTAATACTGGAATATACATATGTGCTTCAACAGGACACAACCTAGATAGATATAAATACACTTACAATGGGTGACAAAATGCCAATAAAAGCACAGAATAGATAAGCATCAGATTAATGTTGGAACTTATAGCTTATATTGATTTCTGTATCAAACTTATGAGTTAATACCAATATTTGGCTTTTTGCTATGTTGTGTTGCATCATTAAGTACACTTGGTTGCATAATGCATATTATTGCATCCACCAGTCACTGAATTGTCGAAACAGGTGTTAAGATTAATCAAGGACTATCATTTTTCTTTGTAATTATATTTATACAACACTTTTATAAACGTTTTGATTCCATGCATAAATGCTTGTCCATCTTTTATTGTTTTATCATATATATATGTACACACACACTCACACTAATATTTAGCAGAATCAACAGAGTAACTCAAGGCTTGAGAGTTTCATGTGTTGGCACTTATCAAGTGCCAACGTACAAAACTCTCAAACCTTGAGTCACCCTGATGCTTCTGATAAATATTAATAAAAATATACATATATTCATATTTTGAGTTCTATTTTTCCTGTTTGCACCAACATCATCATCATCGTTTAACGTTCGTTTTCCATGCTAGCATGGGTTGGACCATTCGACCGATGTCTGGGAAGCCAGGAGGCTGCACCAGGCTCCAGTCTGATCTGGCAGTGTTTCTACAGCTGGATGCCCTTCCTAACACCAACCACTCTGTGAGTGTAGTGGGTGCTTTTTACGTGCCACCGGCACAAGTATCACAACTACAATTTCCATTTGATATTTATTTTGATGTTGATGTATTTGACTCAATAGGTCTCCTCAAGCACAGCAGGTCATGTACCACTGGCACAGAAGCCAGTCAAGGCAGCGCTGGCATCGGCCACGTTTGGATGGTGCTTTTTACGTGCTGCCGGCACAGGTATCATAACTACAATTTCCATGCACACACACATTAAATTATATATTATATATATTATAGTGTTATGAGTCCATGGAAAAATTGTCTTCTATGAAGATAATCTGTAGTAGGATCTGCTTTAGTAGATTTGTTCTAATTTGTCATTTAACCTTGAGATATTCAGATACAATATTTAACCCACTCTTTATATTATTAGCAAAAGTCTACGACTGTAGCTCACAGAAGAATCTTCAAAGAATCCTTCAGAATTATTTCAACTGAAACTTTAGTATCACATCATTTCATTACAGACTATGCTGACAGAGGTCTCCAACCTATGCCATCTAATATGACATGGCCCAAAGTTTGGTTAGGTCCTTGCAAATTCTTCATTCTCTACATTAACCATTACTTGCAGTGGCCCCTATTCACACACAGGCTTATACAGATTACTACTTATTTGTATTTGTGGTGGCATTCACCTAAGAGGGGGTTGAGCTCTCTCTGACCACTGAGTTCATCAAATCAATCATGACACGAGTTTCATAAGACAATATGAGTGGGATTCCACCTCATATGCACAGTGTGATCCTTAACAGCAAATCTTGTTGCTGATGGTCAACTATCAGAGAGGATTTGGTGACCAAGGCAGAGGAGTGGCTGTGTAGTAAGAAGCTTGTCTCCCAACCACATGTTTCTGGGTTCAGTCCCACTGCATGGCACCTTGAGCAAGTGTCTTCTTCTACAGCCTCAGGCCAATCAAAGCCTTGTGAGTGGATTTAGTAGACAGAAACTGAAAGAAGCCCATCATACATATACATTTATATGTATGTATTTATGTGTTTGTATCTGTCCCCACCACTATTGCTTGACAACTGGTGTTGGTGTGTTTACATCTCTGGTTTAACAAAAGAGACCGATAGAATAAGTACTAGGCTTACAAAGAATAAGTCCTGTGGTCGATTTGTTTTACTAAAAGGCAATGCTCCAGTATGGCAATAGTCAAATGACTGAAACAAGTAAAAGAACAAGTCAATGCTGATTGTCAGAGCATACATAGTCTGGGTTTGAAGCCGGTTCTAGAGACATACAGATGACACCTACATTTCAAGCTGTATCCACTGGCAGTACACAGGTCTCTTTGTATGCACCTACCTAAACACTCCACATCAGACAGGAAACCAATCCCATGGTTAGAGACAGTATAAACGTCCTCCATAAGTTCGACTCTCCAGGATTCTCTCTACCAATATTTTCTCTTGCAGATATTAATCTACCCAAGTTCTACACAACTTTCTTTTAGTAACCTGGAAAAATAAATAGATGCCCTCTTCTTAGAGCTAATTAAAATTTAAATGACAACAACATCATCATTTAATGTCCATTTTCCATGCTGGCAAGGCTGGAGATCTGCACCAGGCTCTTGTCATCTGTTTAAGCATGGCTTC